>NC_140581.1:1177873296-1178098296 GCF_964204655.1 Triturus cristatus
AGCAACAACGGCCCTGAGAGTGTTCGCCCGGAGGTTGGGCAAAAGAGCATCTAAGGAAATGTTAGACATCTATAACTCAAAATGCCTTAGTACTGCGACCTATGGGGCCGGAATTTGGGGAAGCGCACAAGTCACTTTAATTCAAAAGACAGAGAACTCCTTTTTAAAATTTTTGCTGGCAGCTCCGTCGTCCACCTCAACCTTTAATATTCACAGCGAACTGGGACTTCCATACATCACAGATGTGATACGCATGCAGCCTATCCTTTTATGGCACCGCATCTGGTCTACAACGGAATTAAAATTCACCCAGGAACTCATTATTGACTGCATGAAACTGGAGCACGGACTACACATCACTTGGCTTGCCTATGTTAAAAACTTTCTAACGGACTTGGGACTTGATCACCTTTTTACTAATCCCCAAAGTATCAACCTAATCCCTAGAAAAAGAATGCGAGACATGTGTTTAAGCCACCTAACAGATCTCCGTTTGGCAGTTGAATTAAACAAAAACTCCGTGCAACTGTCTCTTCCCATACAAACAACAGATCAAATAGAGCCTTACTTGAACTCTACTCTAAGTAATTACGAGAAATTCCTATTGACCAGATTGCGATTGAACATATTTCACCGCTTAATCGCCTTTCCTGTGACAAATGATTGGTCACCCCAATTGACACTCTGCCCCTGTGACGACCTTTCTCCCCAATCGACAATGCATGTAATTATGTTCTGTAAATTTTATGTAGAGCCTAGAAAGTTATACCTGATTCCATTTCTGAAACATTTGGGCCTAACCCAGTGTCGGCCAGCCTTTATGGCCCTCCAAATGCTAGAAACAGAAACATTGGCAAAAAACATGGCAAAGTTCTTAAAATTCTGTGTGCGACACAGAACAAATCTTTAAATGGAGCTCTGCCTCCTCCCTTTCTTTTTAACACTCAAAATAGACGGTCTTTATGAGTCACTTAAACATACCCTACGATGAGCTGGGATTACCCCCCAATGCATCCTAATATTGCCAGTGGGGGGTTTGTTTTTTCTGCACCACCTAAATATTTTTATTGTATTTTATTACTCTAGCCACTGCTAAACTTTTTAAACTCACGTGAATAGTCCTAATTCGTTGTTTTTGCACTTACTGCCATTTACCCAGGAACAATTAACTCACCTTTTTAAAAATGTTATATGTATATTTGTAAAAAGTTTTTCCTATATGTAAATGCTTTTATGGTATGTAATTGCCTTACCGAATAAAGCTTTTTCATCATCAACTTCTGATTTCTGGTGACTATTTTGGGGTACGGTGGCATCCATCAAGTCTGACTCTGACATTTCCCTACTCAGTTCTTGTTCCCATTTGACCTTAACCTGAGAGATGTCTCTGTAGAATATTGGCACCAGGATCCTGTACAATATAGTCACAGTATGTCTGCACCTCTCTTGTGTTTGTAGTTGGTCTGTAACATCGACCTGTCTGGCTCAATATCGTTATTGTTCCACGCAAATCGACCTGCTATCAATGCTCTCTGTGCCATGAACTGGTCTGCAGTAAGCCTGTTCTCATCCCTCAACATCACAAACTCAGTCAAACTGCCACCTCAGTATAGGTCTCCCACCTAAGGTGTCCCCCACTTCCCGCCATGGCCTCCAGGAGATCCTCCCCACCAATTTGTGGAACTCAGCTGGGCAACATAGGGGTTTATCAGGCAGGTGTAATGTGCCTCTGCCTATCTTCACCTTACAGTTATGTTAAGTGTTGGGCCACCTGAACTGATGTAAAGTGTCCATGTGCATCTCTACAGGTGCCTAGCAGCAGCCTTATTATCCCTTGTGACCCCAGCTATATGCCTCCTAGCCAGTGGCTTCCTGTAGCCGCCGCATGGGCCATAGCAGTTTGGATGCATAATAACATGCTTTGAAGTTAGGCACTCTTGTTCAACTGTCGCTTAAGGGGGCGCATCCTCTTGGCATGTGGCAAACGTTTCCTTTTGTTCAGCCATAACAAAAAGACCAGGAGGCCTGTAATCTTTTTGAAGACTGATTTTGTTTTTAAGATCACAGGTAATGCTACAAATAGATAGGGCAGACGTGGCAATATTATAATCTTGATAATTGATAACCGTCCTATAAGTGGAAAGGGTAGTCAAATCCAGAAAGGCAAGGTGGATCTAATTCTGGAGACTGCTTCTTCTACGTTACCGGCAATCAGACATTCTCCGTTGAGATACACCTGCAATTCAAGGTAGCGAAAATTATGTGGCTCCCAACCCAGCTTGGTGGTGACCCTCTCCTGGGTCGGTTCATCTTGGGGAGATCGGGAACAAACACGACTTTCCCAAATAAACCTGGAGCCTAGAGAATCACCAGAACTCCTTTGGAACACTCATGGCCTATCGAAGTCTGGAATGGGGGTCCTGCAAATATAGCAGCATATTATCTGGTTATAGTGAGATTATGTAGGTGCCCATGGCAAGCGTGATACCCCATTCTCAAGCCTTTTCCCTCAATTTACATTCTAAAGGTTCCATGGCCAGTGCAAACAAATCGGAGGAAAGCAGGCATCCCTGATGGGTACCTCTGTATTTCCTAGGGTTTGGAAAAAGTACGCCCAGTGCACACCTTGACCACCAGACATTTATAAAGTAGTCATATCCACCGCAAAATTCCGGCCCAAGGCCCAGTTTGTCCTGCACCACAAATAGATGAGGCCACCCAGTGTGTTGAACGCATTTTCTATATCTAGGAAAGCCATCACCGCCCTCTGGGCTGCCACAGGAGCTCTTTCCATAACCAAGAAGAGCAGTCTTAAGTTCCTATGGGTATGCCGATTGGGGATAAACTCATTCTGGCCTTTGTGCACCAGATCCCCTTTATAGGGCAGCAGCCTATTTGCTATTACCTTACCCAGAATTTTCTATTCTGTGTTAAGTAAAGAAAGGACCCGAGATGACTTGACATCTAGTGGGTCACTTCTCAGGTTTGGTCGCATAACTCTCAGTGCTTCACACGATGATTCTGAGAGACATCATGCCTGGAATTCACATTGAAAAAAGCCCATCCATCCCGTTGTCTTGCCCATCGACAGTTGGTCAATGGCTAATGAAATCTCATCTAGCGACATTGAGGTGTCCAGAGCATCCCAACTAACCTGTGGTAATCTGGGCATATGGATCCCAGCTAAGTTCGCCATCAGTTCTTCCTCAAGTGCCTTGCTGGGGGCTGCACAGAGGAACCTTTAGTAGTCAATGAAAACGTATTAATACCCAAATGAATGTGGGCAGTGTGACCTCAAGGGGAGTGTAGTGCATGAATCATTTTCTCATCAACCTCCTCCTGTACTATCCATGCCAACATATGCCCTGCACACTTTCCCTCCCCATGCTGCATGGCATCATATTCCAGATCGTTAGATGTTTACGTCATAGCATCAGATCATGATATTTTTTCTCGTTATCGATAAGTTGCCTGTGTTTCTATGGGTGTGTGACTCTGCACATTTCTAATGTACCCATCTCCTGTTCGATGTCTGTTATCTGTGTGTTCAAAACCCACAGGGAAGAGGTGTGGCGCTGCGGCCAGGGCAACTGACTCCGGAATCTGGGGATCACGGTTCGATCCCAGGCACCGGCGGCAGATTAGCCCAGCACCATGTGACTCTGGGCAATAGTTTTCTTAATCTTCCCGACGGCCCCCAGCGCCTAGAGACCCTTACGGGTGAGTGTTCGCGCTTTACAAATGTGGATATTATTATTTATTATTATCCCATAGGTAGTCTTCAATCACACACTCCTGTATAACCACCTTAAAGGCTTCCCATTCGGGACCGGTGCTACTGTCTGCCCCTTCTTTGTCCCAGAAGTAGAGTGTAATGCTGTCCACCATCATGGATCTAAAGTATATGTCCAAGAGTACGTCTGCCTGCAGCTGCCAGGTTGGTACAGGGGGGCACAGGTTTCCAATCTCCACCCTCATCCACAGTGGGTTGTCAACAGAGAGTGTCCTGCTTAGATGACACTTGCCCGTTATCTCCAGCCCCACACCATGCTTACTGAGAAACATGTCCAGTCGAGTGTGTACCTTAAGTAGATGTGAGTAATACAAATCTTCAGCCCTTTCTGGGTGTTGTTTCATCCACATCTCGGTTAACTCCCAGTGTGTAAGCCAGGGAGCAAACTGCCTAGTGGACATCGGACAGGGGGCCGGCTGTAGCAGAGGCATTCATCTATCCTTGTGAATGACGACCACTATGTCATAGTCCTCTCCTAGCAGTCAAGCGCAGTATGGGAGGTCTGCAAGCTCAGTGCTCACAGAGTGTTGGAATTGAATTTGGTTAACATATGTTGCATAAATACTCGCCACTGCCAGGTCCCATCCATTGAAGGTGTCTCCCACCAGGGTATACCTCTTCTCTGGGTCGATTACTGTGCGGTGAATCTGGAACAGGACACTAGGGGCTATCCATACTTAAACCCCACGTGCATATGCAAAGTATGTCGTACCAACCAGTTGACTTCTCCATTTCCTTCGCATCTTATCAGTTTCCAATTTTGTGAAGTGAGTCTCCTGGATGCATGCAAAGTCTATGGACCTATGTTTCATGGATAACAGCACTGCAATTTGCTTGGCTGGTATCCCCCGCCCTCTAACATTCCATGCTATAAAACTGTAACCTGGACGCATCTAAAAAGTACCAGGGAATTTATTCCACCTCTTTCAGGGCGGGGGCGGGCCTGCCCGTCTATCCATGTATACAAAGTGCAGTGTGTGGGACTGATCTTACAATCTGTATGTGCCATTCCTGTGGTCTCTATAACCAGATCTATCGTGAGTGTATACTGCCCCTTCCACAAGGCGGGGGTTTGTGCACCTACCCTGCCACCCCTCCCTCCAACAGCATCAACCAAAACAATTACCATTCAGTACATTTGTGGTGCGTGTGACATTAAGGATGGAAGATAAAGTCTCAGTTCTTATTGTCAGCTGTCCCAGGACTCTCAGAAACCAAGTTCAAGCGGGTCGTTCATATTTGGTATCATAACATCCACCCTGTCCATACCTTATCCACCTCAGGGTGGGCCCATCCCATGCCTGTCTTCATGGTGACAGTGCTCCCTCCATGTCACATCATCATTACCTTAGAGAAGAAACACATTCCAAACCTGCGGACATAACTCCGCAACAGTGCATTTGAGTTGGACCACTATACTGGGAGGGCCCCACTCTTGGCTAATGTTCACGCCATCAGGCTCCATCAGCGGGATTTCCGTGCCAATGCCATGGATGTCGGCTGGAGAGATGTCAGCAGAGTTCTCTGAATGGGCCGGGGACCACCGCTCAGAGTATAAGGAGGAAGTGTCCCTTGCCCTGTATTCTGTTACAGCCTTGACCAGTTTATCGTGTTCCTGTGCTGCTTGCTTCAGCGAGGGTCTAGTATTCTGTGGAGGTTGTAGCCGCTGAGACTGTGACCCAGGGGTTCCTCTGTTTCTGTGATCTCTTCTTGTGGTCCAACCTGGGGATATCCACCGACTAAAACCATTCCAAATCCTTCTCAGGTAGTATGAATAAAAGAGTCTTTTGGTCATTAATGACTTGCAGTTTGGTTAGGTAAAGTTGAACATATTGGATATCTTTGCACCTCTGCGGTTGTTTGACATCCAAGAAGTCTTGGTGGACCTGTGATGTGTAATGTTGGTGGATCTGTGAGTTGTAATCGGGGAATATGTATATATAGGATTGAACAGTTACCTATGGTCCATGCCCACTAGCCGCCTGCAAGATGTGTTGTGGTCTTAGAAATTCAGTAGGTGGGTGTTAGACCTGGCACCATTTGTGTGGGTGTCCCCTGCATTTTTTGCCTTTGCCTCCTATGTTTTTGCTGTGTGCTGGTCTAGATGGTTTGGGCACTTTGCCACTACTGTTCAGTGCCAAGGTGCAAGTGCTCCCTTTGTAAATTGTTGTTATGGATTGGTGTTTCCATGATTAGCTGATTTGATTTACTAGTCAGACCCTTGTACAGTGCACTGACAATACGGTAAACTTTATTGTATATAGTTAATTAAAACTGATACAAAGTTTGCAACAAAAAAAGAGCATATCAATGCTCGTCAGTGATGTTCCCTCTAATTATTTTCCTCTCTGTGCGATAGAGTAAGGTCTCTGTGCGCTGCAGCCAAGGCATAGTGCGCCAAGAACCCGACTGCGCTTGTAGGCCAGGGCTTTAAGTTGAATGAAAAAACTAGGGGTGTCTATCAAAGGGGTGTGACCGATACAATTAAGGGTATGGCTTAAAAGCAATTAAGCAAAAAATCTGTGCTTAGAATAGTGTGCCACCCGACTGATACTTTGCTCCTTCTGTCTTTGCATCCAGATATATAATACAAGTAACATTACACCTACAACAAGCCAGGACTCTTGGCTTTGTCAATGGTTGTTTGTTGCATAAAGTTGCATGTCATTTTGAAAATGCTTGCGTTCTTGTGGTAGAGGTTGTGGCTTAATGCTCGAGCTGCAGCATTAGTATATGGGTTTTGAGTCTCTGGTCAGCCTAACATCCTGTGATCTGCGCAAATCAATTAAACTCCCCATGCATACCCCAATTTTTTTTTTTTTTTAAATCATGTAAAGCGCTCCAATATTTTTGGGTTGAGGTCGCACTATATAAAACTTGCTGCATTTCTTTTCTAAATGCGGGCTGATGGTTTGCCTTTTGAAAGAATTTATGTTAAATGCAGCCCATGACGGGCGCTGTGATTAACATCAATTCTTTCAAAAGGCAAAAAATCAGCCTCACAGCCCCGCTCTATTTAGAAAAGAAAGGCATCAAGTTTAAGATCATGAACGTGTGCTTTCAGATGATTCTGAAAGCACACCTCGAGTTTGTTGAATTGCTGCATTTCTTTTCTAAATAGAGTGTGGCTGTGGGGCTGATTGTTTGCCTTTTGAAAGTATTGATGTTAATCACAGCGCCTAAATGTAGCCCTTGACCTGCGCTATGATTAAAATAAATAAATACTTTCAAAAGGCCCACAATCAGCCCCAGTTAGTTAGAAAAGAAAGGCAGCAAGTGCAGGAGCATTTTCTGCTTTTCGGCGCACTAACGCTCTCCCGGATGTGCTGTGTGGGCGCTTCATACACAGCACTGTGCGCTCAGGAGGACAGAGATGCGCGCGCCTGCACCTTACAGGTAACAGTGGAGTAGAGAGCCATATTTCTGAAGATTTGGCGTTCTCCTGCTCCCTACCAGCCGCGCAACGCAGCGCAGCCTTGCGGGGGGCTGCGCTACGTTGAGGGACTTTTTGGTAAATCTCCCCCTAACTGTCAAACATCTGACACTTGTGTCACTCTGAGTCTTAAGGACACAGAAACCATGGAAACATGAAATATAAGCAATCTAAAAAATTGGCAGCAATGCGAGAATGTGTTCTTTTCAATGTTTTTTGGTTGTAGCCTCTGCTGGGAGTGAGATTTAAAATATCTTGCAGTCCATACCTGCACTACTGGCATTTCCACCTTATGGGTCTTTGCTGTCATCTTACAGAGCTCATTTTCCTTCACTCACATCCCAACTAACGGGACGCCATGCAATTTCCTGTGCTTATTGCGGCTTTAAGATCTTCTTAGAGTTTCCTGTTGCTTAAATGGATGTCATTTCTGATATTGTTATGTTCACCTTATCTTCACTGCTTGATTTTACTTGCGAGAAAGTGTCACTCATAGTCGTTGAATGTCACTCATAATTACACTTACATTCATAAATAAACCTTGGCAGCAATTGAAAAGACATTCATCAAGTCCAAAAGCACGACGTGTGCTTTACATGTCGTGCTTTTGGACTTGCTGCATTCCTTTTCTTCATAGAGCGCGGCTGTGGGCTGATTGTGGGCCTTTGTGAAAGTATTTCTGTTAATCGCAGCGCCCGCCATGTGCTGCAGTTAGCATAAATACAGTCCTGTCAAGTACCAAGCATCAGGCATACGACTAGCACATTTCAGTGTGGTGATCCGCATCACCGCACTGAAATGCATTGTCACGCATAATAATAGGCATAGTGCCTGCCTCCTTTGTCAAGGCTTCACAGTGCTTCAATGACTAAACTAAAGCCGGATTGGCAGCGCATGATTGGGGGTCAGCTGAGCTAGTAGTTGCTAGCTCACTGGTTGCTTACAATGTATCAATGCTTAGACGTAAATTATATTAAAGCTGCTGCGTGGCAAAACACGCAACGTCACATCCTCCTACTGCCGGCTTCATTTAAAAGTTTGGGAGGCTAGGCTGCGGCTAATTAGTGCAACGGTAAATTAAAATCGAATTATGACTTCACAGACCACTGGAACCCACTGCCCTGTACAACTCTAAGACGGGCTGCGCCTGAGTGAGTCTGATACTGGGGGCGGCGCACGTTTGATATGTCAAAGGAGCATGTCCTTTTAGCCAGATTCTGAGGAAGCGGGCAGTCGCCCTGGAAAGAGGAATGCAGTGGCTCTCTTCGTAAGTAAGTGCAGACAGAGTTTGCCATCCAAGTGTCAAATTTGCTTTTTAAGACTTGCCATTGATCACTATCAACTCGACTGGTGTCCTCCTGGTAGCACTGTGCCATGGTTCTTTTCAAAAGGCACAGGCCGGCTGACCAGCTTGAAGTCACGGCCTCAGCTTACTGTAGGAGCACAACTGCCTGCGCCACCCTTCTGGTGAACATGCTAGAATGACGCCTGCACAGTGAGTCTGACTCCTGCACTGCGTTCAGCACTGAACAGGCAAGACTCGAGCACAGGTCAGGTGACAGAAATGGGTTCACCACTGTTGCAGCTTAGACACCATTGCAGCTGATGTCCGTGTTATTCATGTCAGAGCCTTCTGTTTTAGGCCGGGTCCCCTTTGGGACAGAGAGGCCATGGGAGTCTCACTACTGCTCTGCATCCTGGCTTGACTGTTTGATTGCCGGCAGCAGGGAGGATCCAGGGGGCCCAGTGTGGGCAAAAGCTGGCCAAGGCATCTGTGTTTTAGTAGCTCATCTATCTTGCCATGGCTGTTATCAATAAATAACATTAATGCCTCAATCATTTAGAGCTGCCTGCCCCACCCTGCCTTTAGTGTACTGAGTCTGAGAACGGTGCAGTCACGCAGCATGATCTGCTCTGCTCAATTTTCAGCTGCCTGCCGCTGGCGCACTTTAGTTCAATAACGTCTTAATTTCTCGTTGCTGAATTGTGTGTAATTTCTGATATAATTTATATGTTTCCCTCGTCTTTATTGCTTGATTTTTCTCGCGAGAAAGTGTGACTCATCGTTTTTGAAATGTCACTCATAATTAAACTGAAGTTATGAAAATGTCACACATAGCAATCTGAAACCTTGGCAGCTATGTAAATACTTTCACAAATCCAAGTTGAAAATGGGCGGAAGAGTGTGACACCCAAATAGTGCAAAGAAACGCATGGTTTCTGACAGGTACACAACAGCGGTGCCTGTGCTTAGAGAAGCACTAGTCTTGCGATACCATCTCCAGACTAATTCTTCCATTACTATCATGCTTTATTTGGGTCCCAGTCTCTTCTGCCCTTGATTATCAGCTCACTGTTTGAGAGCAGACTGATGTAGGGTCTATCCTGTTTACTTACCAATAATCCACGGTAATGCATGTCCAAGACTTCTTCAGCGAATGGACCACTGGCTGCCAACGGTAAAAACCTCAGAAGGAGAGAACCAAACTGATATAGGTGGGGCACCTCAAATGCACATATTGCTGAACAATAGAATCACATTGAGGAAAACCAGAGTCCTAATATTCTAAAGTCTTGTAGAGATCACAAGATTGAAAGGTTTGCTTTTTAGAATGACACCATTGAGAACTGTTAATTTCAAGGCTGGTATAAGGTACCGGTCTATCGGACTACCTTGGTGTCGCGGTCTAGTACCTGTGCACCACGTCATGGGCGGAGACGGAGGTGAGCGGGAGTGTGCAGGCGTGAGAGGGTCAAGAGCAGAGAATTAAGGACATGTTGAGTCTCCCTCTTTAAGGAAAAAAGATTACGTCTTCCCTACTTCGGCTAACATGTCTTCTTGGGCAGGCAGCCCAACGTTACAGAGTGGCAACGAGGATGGGATCCGTACCCCGCAACCGATACACATGCCTCCGCGCCTCACTGTCCTAGCGGTGCCAAGAGGCCTTACAAGCTTTGCACCAAAGAGGGAGACCGGCCACCCTCGAGCCGACATTCAGCCCCCCGCATCGCCTCCTGCTGGGTTTCCACAATCGAACAATGCCGTACGGCCCCTGCGCGTCTGCAAATACACGCTCAGCGGTCCTCGATCCACGTGTCTCCAGCTGAACTGCCACGAGTGGACCATGAGGTACGGTCGCAGTGCGTCTGCCACTGCGCGCTCTTCTGCTATCCAGCCACGTGGTCAACAGTCAAGACACCCTCAGCTGAGCTCCAGTCTGAGAGCAATAAGGTACGGACCCAGCGCGTCTGCCACTGTGCGCCCTACAGCCCTTCACCCACGTGGCCCCAATGCTACTACATTAAAGGCTTCCAGCCACCTTATCTGCAACACCTGCTGTGCACAAGCCAGGATCACCGACCATATCCACCACCCACAGCAGGGGACCAGGGGCTCCTGTGTCCGCAGCCTCTGCACAGGGGAGCAGCTGCTTCACCCTCCAGCCACTTAGCTCCAAGTGTGTCCTGTACCAATTCCTCAGTGACATGCACACTTCCATCCGCCAAGGCTACTTACCTCTACGCTGTTCCCTGATGTCACACACACGGCCCAAGACGTCCTGAGCCACCTCCATACCCACGGCCTTGGGGCATCCTACGAAGTGTGCCAGCACCCTACCCAGGTACACCCTAATGCGCCTTCCTCTGGCAGCCTGCAGCGACGCCCCAGTTTAAAGTCAACCAGTGCAGCCACACCCAGCTGGCGCGATGTGTGCCCAAACCTTCTCCTTGACGAATCCGGTCCCGTTCCTCCCCAAACCGGGGGAGCCAGCCATGAAATGGGCAGATTGGAAAGGATACTTCCTCAACTACTTATCCACCCTAGAAGATGAAGGAGAAGAAGAATTCTCCAGCAAACGAAGAAAAAAGATATTGTTACACAACCTAGGACCTGAACGATTGCGAGTCTATGAGAATATGGTAAAAAAAAACAAGTGCCCCCACAGACACTGATGTATTCCAGCATGCATTGGAGGACTTAGACGGTCACTACCAACCAGTCATCTGCATAGCCATAGACAGATACAATATTTCTTCCAACGGAAACAGCACGAAACAGAGACGGTAGAGGACTATGTTGCGGCACTCAATAAACTAGCTGTGAACTGCAAATTTGGTCCTCTCCACGATGAACTAGTACACGACCAGATCATAATGCATACAGTCAGTATAAACGTACAGGACAAACTGGAGGTGAGGCGTCCCAGCAGGAAATCATAGCGATTGTCAAAAAAGCTGAACTGTCCAAAAGATGTGCTGCGGCAGCCAAGAAGGTCAATAGGAGCACACCTGCGGTATGCCGAGTGAACGACAAACCAGCTTCCCCTGCCAAGCCACCCCCCTATGCAGGAACGAGGTCCCCCTGACTCCCAACAAGGCCCCCTGCTGGCGCCACCAAAATCCCCCTAAAAAAGGACAGTGTCTTGCTACAGGTGCAAGAGCCAGGCTCACATGGCCAATGATAAACAATGTCCCGCCTTCCATGTAAAATGTTCCTTTTGCAGGGTGGTAGGCCATTTCGGCAAAGTCTGCAGACGGAAACCCCGCAATAACTCTGTGAAATGTGTCATGTATGACTCTGAACCGGAGGGGGGGATGGGGATGGTGAAGACGAATGCATTTTATGTATAGAAGAACAGGTATTGGGCATAGACTGCGTCACACGAAAAAACCTTCATGTATTGTGAGCGTGGGAGGGGTTCAGATGTCCATGGTGGCTGACTCAGGGTCCCCATTCACAATCATACAAAGAGAATTCTGGGACAGCAATTTTGCCGACATCATAGGACCCCACCTTCACCCCACAGACGTACACCCCGTTACATTCACTGGTGAACGGATACGAAAGGTAGGCTTCCGACCCCTAAAGTTTGAGTTCAAGGGGCGGGAGACCACAGGAAAACTGTATGTGGCTGAAAAAGGACCGTCGGTTCTCGGATGGACCGATCAGGGAGCATTAGGCATACAACTACACCTCAGCGGGGACATACAAGTCCTCATGACAAATGACACCCCACATCAAACTTGGCCAACTTGAAGAACGAATTCCCCGACGTTTTCGGCGGCACAATTGGCCAACTGTCGAAGTTCACACACAAAATCCAACTGAAGGAAGGGGCCACGCCGGTAAGCCACAAAGTACGCAACATCCCGTTCAACTGAAGAGAAGCAGTGCAACTCAAACTACAGCGGCTAGAAGACAATGGAATCATCGAACCGATCAAGAGTGCAGAATGGTTGGCGCCTTTGGTAGTGGCGCGCAAACCCAACAGGAAATTGTGCCTTTGCATCGACCTCCGAGAACTCAACAAAAACATACTGGTGGACAAGTTCCCCCTGCCCAAGATCAACGAGTTACTCGCCCAAACCAAAGGGATCAAGTGGTTTTCCACAATCGACCTCACCGCAGCATACCACCAAATCCTGCTCCACCCCTCATCCAGGAAGTTGACCTCCTTCATTACCCCCTTCGGCTGCTACTGTTTCCGGTGACTGCCATTCGGCCTGGCCTCCGCTGCATCCGTATTTCAGAAATTGATGCACAAGCTCTTCAAGGACAGCTGAGACGTCCTGTATTTCCGGGACGACATACTCGGCAAGGGTCGCACTAAGACGGAGCACGACGTCAACCTCAGGACGGTCCTGCGGACTCTTTCTAAGCACGTTCTCATGGCGGAATTAGAAAATTGCAAGTTCGGCCTACGATCCGTAACATACTTGGGGCACTAGATCGGTGTAACTGGGATCTCTCCCAAGAAAGCCAACGTCGAAGCCATCAAATCTGCTCCCAGACCACAGACCAAAGACAAAGTTCGATCCTTCCTGGGGTTAGCAGAATTATAAAGCAAATTTGTCAAGAACTGTGCAACCAAGACATACACAATGTGTCAACTCCTAAAGGAAAAACACACGTTCAGCTGGACACCGGATGCAGACTCCGAATTTGAGACCTTCAAAAAATACATCTGCACGGCAGTACCCCTGCAAGGGTATGACAGCTCAGCTCCCAGCATCTTGATGACGGACGCCAGCGAGAAGGGATTGGGTGCGGTCCTGACCCAACGGTCCATAGACTGCTTCGAAACCACCATAGGATTCACATCCCGATCCCTTGCTCCCAATGAGTAAAAATTCAGTGTCATCGACAAAGAAATGTTGTCCGCCATTCGGGCAATGGAGAAATTCCACAGTACCTCTGGGGTTCCCGATTCACCCTCAGAATGGACCACAAACCACTGATCAAAGTCCTCACGTCCAGCGGTCAAGCCAAGGCCACTCAGCGCATCGCAAAGATGACACTTTGCTTACTGGACTTCGTGTACGAAGTGGAATACCTGCCCGGCCAAAAGAACAAAGTGGCGGACTACCTCAGCCGCTCCGCTGCCAAGGACGACGCTCTGCACCACAGTGAATGGGACGAATACCAAGTGGCACTCACTGCAGACCACGGAACCCTTATCAGTATGCAACACTGGAAGTCGGCCTATGACAACGACCTGGCACTTTCCGAAGTGAAAACGTTTGTCAACCAGGGATGGCCCGAGAAGAAACACTTGAAGGATGAGGCCAGGAAGTATTGGGAGGTGCGCGATGAACTGTCCCTCAGTGGCGACACCACCTTCCTCCTCAGAGGAGACAAGGTCATCCCTCCGAAGGAATTAATAGACCGCATCATCGCCATCCGACATGAAGGCCATCTTGGGATTGTGAAATCGAAACAAAGGATGAAACAATCATACTGGTGGCCAGCCATCGACAACAGCGTTGAAAAGTTTGTCCGAGCGTGCCAACACTGTGCCACCACAGACAAATCACTAACGATGCTCAGACCTCCAATGAGCGAATTCAACACTCCCACCAACCCCTGGGAAGAATTGTCAGTCGACATATTGGGTCCCATCCTGGACTCATGGGGAGTGCCCAAATACATCATTGTCCTCATCGACAGGTACTCTAAGTGGCCGAAAGTGGAAATATGCAACAAAGTAGACACTGAAGCTGTCATTGCGTTTCTGACCAATACATTCTTGAGAGAGGGGATTCCGAAAATCCATAGGTGCGACAACGGCCCCAATTCCCTTTGGAGAAATGAACGGCCTTTATCACCAGAAATGGCATCAAGAAAGTACACACTCCTGTGTACAACCCCGCTGGTAATGGCCTAACCGAAAGGTTCAACCACTTCCTCATGGGATCAGTCCAAGCTGTCATCTGTGCAGGCAAGAACTGGGAAACCGAGATCAGACAAACCCGTGGGGCCAATCGCATCACACCCACACTCACAGGCTACAGTCCTTTCAAAGTACTCCAGGGAAGGGAACCCTTCACGAGGGACAACTTAGCATGGATGAACATGAAACTTTAAAGTAAATGGTCCCTGGCGGTGGTCAGACACAACATCGAGAAGGCCCAACAGATCTACAAAACCAATTATAACAGGAGACATGGAGTGTGTGACGTCTCCTTAGCCCTAGAAGATTGGGTCAGAGTGAAACTGGGCCACTTTGGATAAAAAGGAGACAGCAAATTCAGCAAACCCCTACAAATCAAGGAACTCTCTGCCCGTTCGGCCCGGCTAAGTGACTGCAAAATATGGTCCCACAGCAGAATGGCCAAGTGCAACAAAGTCGTCCAGTGGCATGCCCCGGGCAACTCCAAGACAACGGCAAACAAGTGGACAGACAGTGATCTTGACAATGTCGCAACCCCGGGCAGCATCGCATCAGGAACCATGATGAGGGGAATGGGGGTGATGATGACACCACCAGAGGGTGCAGCAACGAGAGCTCCACTCAGCACACGTCACCTCCAGTAACAGATGCCACTGGCACCACAGGCAAAGGGTTCCAACCCCACACGACAAGAGCCAGGGAGAGAACACCACAGAAACCAATTCACACACAAGGGAACTGCCTGAAAAGCAGGCCTCCCTCACACGCACCCGCACAGGCAGGTTAGTGGTGCAACCAAAGAAATACAGCGAGTTTGCCATGTAGACTTGCACCCAGTGTTACATCTCTCTCTCTCTCTCTCTCTCTCTCTCTCTCTCTCTCTCTCTCTCTCTGTCTCTGTCTCTGTCTCTGTCTCTGTCTCTCTCTCTCTCTCTCTCTCTCCTCTCCTCTCCCCCAGCACATTGGGCGCCGCACCCCTCAGCGACACTCTGTTCACAAAACACAATGTGGGTAAAGCCTATGCAATGTTCTAGTAGTTCTCTTATTGTTGTTAAGGGGGAGATGTGTGGTGTCGTGGTCTAGTAGCCGTGCACCACGTGATGGGCGGAGACGGAGGTGAGCGGGAGTGCACAGGCGTGAGAGGGTCATGAGCAGAGGATGAAGGACATGTTGAGTCTCCCTCTTTAAGAATAAAGATTATGTCTTCCCTACTAGCGCCCTGAGACCTTTTGGTGATTTGTGCGCTTTATAAAAATATTTGACATTGACATTGACTTCGGCTTCTGTGTCTTCTTGGACAGGCAGCCCAACATTACAACTACCAAGAGATCATGAACTTTGAATGTCAATTTCCCAGGGACCCCCTTCACTTTGTAGTCCTACTCTTTCGACTTCCCTCTTCCCTGGTAAAGATGCTAGAAAGAATTCTGAAACATTATGGTGGCAGTCAAAAAAATGTTTTCGGATTCATAAACCATAAAAGTCAGAAAATATCACTTGACAGAAAATACAATTAGATAAAGGTTATTAGAGGTCATTGCATAATCAAATACACACATAAAACATTTTCTCAATGTGCGTGTTTATAATTAGACCTACACATTCATACGAAGAAACAAATAGAATCAAAGATCACCCAGTGCAGAATAAAGCCCACACATTGAATTAAGAAATCAAGTCTCTGTTTTATTCTGCAGGTATTCCATGTTGACAAGAAATGTATAGAAATTGATGACTATAGAGACACACGAGTGATCTAACAATACACAGGGCCACACAAAAAATCAGCACAATCCGCCTGCATCCGCGCTCTATTGAAAAAAGACATGCATCAAGTCCAAAGCACGATGTGTGCTTTACAGGTCGAGCTTTTGGGTTTGCTGCATTTCTTTTCTTAATAGAGCGCGGCTGCAGGCTGATTGTGGGCATTTGTTAAAGTATTGCTGTTAATTGCAGCACCATCATACGCTGCAATTAACATAAATATCTTCACAAAGGCCTACAATCAGCCCGCAGTCGTGCTTCATTAAGAAAAGACATGCATCAAGTCCAAAAGCACAACGTGTAAAGCACACATCGTGCTTTTGGACTTGCTGCATTTCTTCTCTTAATAAAGCGCGGCTGGGGGCTGATCATGAGCCATATTTATGTTAATTGCAGCTCATGATGGTGTTGCAATTAACAGATATTTTCACAAAGGCCCACAAACGGCCCCCAGCCTCGCACCATTAATAAAGAAATGTCACAAGTGCAGGAGCCCCTGCGTGCACAGGCTTCTCACATTCAGAAAATTACCGAATTTTGCGCCACTCGTGATTTAAAAGTGTGCGGCGCAAATGCTCTCCCAGGATGTGTGCGCTTCGCGCTTGGAATCACAGAGGTGCGCATAAGCGCACAGCTTTCAGAGAACACTGCTCGTGAGTAACTAAAAGAAAATATTAAAACCAGATAAGAATATTTGATGATTAAAACAATTGTCATGTGAATTGCCAGCCCCAGTTAAGACAATGTGAATGAGTCCTTGGATTTTGACCCTCTTACGCGATTGCTTGATTTGTTCTTCATCCAGCTTTTGCGGAGGTTCATTTCATTTCATTGATCGTGTGTGCCTTTCCTGCTGAGAAATGGAGTTCTAACATTTACCTGTGGTGTACCCATCCTTTCCCAGCTTCTCGTCTATCCGAGCTAAGAATTTTACAAACTTGCAGTTCAACTGTGGGTCGTCTGAGTTAAAGTAGGCTATCACGGCTTGCCTCCGCGTTCAGGATCCCTCGCAAATTGAAGTTGAGCTTGAGCAGATACAAACTTTCTCTTCTTAGGCTGGGGCAGGCGCATATCAGGTGAGCCATGTCGTCAACTCCGTTACTGCACAATCTAGAGACTTTTGACCCCTTAGCCATGGTGGTAAATGCTGTAAGGCTGGCAAATTTCCTAAACGATGTTTCAGGAATTTCTCCTTAATGGTCCTGGAGAACCCTGCGCTAAAGTATGGTTGAGGTCTCAGTGATACATAGCTGTTTATTGTCATCCAGGCATGTTTTCTCTGCGCAAAGGTAATTTTATCTTCTATAAGTGACATACTCCTTATTGTCTTCCCCACAATGTTCTTCAAGCTAGCATGGGTGGGCGGAATTTCCCAGACCTGCACTGTGTAATCCCAGGGCCTGTAAATCAAAATGCTGCTAGTGGACTGCAGCACTGATTGTGCCACCCATATAATCAGCCTGCAAATGTAACTCTGGCCTGCCATTGCAGAGCCTGTGTGCAGTCTAGTACTGCCATGTCGACTTGGCAAGTGTACCCATTTGCCAGGCCCTAACCTTCACTTTTCTTACGTGTTAGTCTCCCCTAAGGTAGGCCCAAGGTACCCCTGTGGGCAGGATGCAATGTATGTGAAAGGTAGGACATGCCCTTGTGTGTGTGGCATGTCCTGATAGTGAATTACTGCCAATTTCGTTTTTCACAATTGCAAGGCTACCTGTTCCCATAGGGGAGTTTGTTTATAATATCTTATAAACATATCTACACCTGGGAACAAGGTAGGAAAATAAAGTTTACTATGCCTGAACTCAATGTTAAAATGCATCTTTTAGTGAGGGTGTTTTGTTACATTCTGTGTTTGAAAATGCCATTTGTCGAAAGTAGGCATTTTCTTGGTTAGTCATCCAGTGTGCCTCCGCTAGGTTTGTGTATGGCATGTCTGGATTTTGGATGACAGGGGCTGGGGAGGAGCAGTGGCTTCAGAAAGCCTGATGAGTCAGGGCTGGGCTGAATAGACCTGGGCTGCATTTAGAGTAGGGGGAGGAGATTTCCTTTCACCTGAATGGGCCTGGTCTGCCTTCTACGATGCTGTCTCCACCTCCTTCCAGGAAGCCGCACCAGAGAGGACAGAACCAGGTTTGACCAAGCACAGGGCTTCTCTGCCACCAGAAGACAAAAGATTTTGCAGTATAAATATTGGGGCCCAGACCCCAGAACTTTAGATCACTTCTGGGAATCAAGCGGTACCTTTGCCGAGGAGAAGACCCAGAGAAGCTGTCTGGGGATGGCCTGCAGTGGCTACTTGCTGGCAAGGAAAGGAGACAGGATGTTGCTGTTTGCTGTGTCCCCTGCTTGAGGAAGATCTCCAAGGGCTTGAAACTGAGCTTACCTCCTGTTCTGAAGTCTCAGGGACACAAAGACTTCACCACCAGCTCCCCTGACCTTCCTTGCTGGGAGTTCTGACCTGCAAAGAGGTGCCTGCTGTTGTTTTGGACCTCTAGAAACAGTTTTCCGCTGTGAGCTGGAAAAATCAATGCAACACCGAGAAGCGTGATGCACCCTTACCTGTTTCTGACGCATCTCCTAAAAAACCGTTGCAGCGCCTGCCGCGGCTCGAGAAATCGCTGCATGCGGCTTCGAGTGCAACGATCTCTGAAGTCCGAGATCATCGCCCTGATTCCGATGCAAGCCCTGCTGTGTGGCTGCAAGAATCAATGCATCGTCCTGGATCCTCGCATCGCATCGAGACGCCAAGTCTGTTGCATCGTTGGGGGACTCAGTAAGAAACTGATGCATCACCCCCCCACGCAGTAAGAAACCGACGCATCACCTCCTCTCCGGTAAGGAACCGACACATTACCTCTCCTGAGCAGCAGTAAGGAACCGACGCATCACCTTCCCTGAGTGTAAGGAACTGACTGCCGCAACTTCCCTGCGGGCGTTTTGTTTGTGTGCGTGATGCATCCAAGGTACTTTGTGTGGAAAGTGTTGCATCTGCAATTTGCTTTGAACTGAACAATTTCTACCATCTGAAAGTCATATTTGTATTACTGTATTGTGGATTTTTGTAGTTTGGTCTTGTTTTGGTTTAGATGTAGATTACCAATTTTTCTAAACTGGTGTCCATTTGTAGTGTTTTCACTGTATTACTGTATGTGTTCACAAATGCTTTACACACTGCCTCTGAGATAAGCCTGTCTGCTCGTCCCAAGCTACCTAGGGGGTCAGCAGGGGTTATTTCAGAAGTGTATCTCCCTTACCCTGACTAGAAGCAAGGGTCCCTATTTGGAAAAATGCACCTACCTCTGCCAACTAGAGACCCCCATTTCTAACAGTGCGTGACTCTGGGCCTTGGCAGCACTCCCGGGGTTGGCTGCCAGCATGGTACTTTTATGTGTAGGCTGTCCGGTTTTAGGTTTACACCTATAATAACTGATAAAACCCCACCAAAAGGGAAATAGCCCTCACCAGTGTAAACATATAAACACTGAAAAACCACCTGTACAACCACAAACTAAATGCCATTCAAAGAAAGGAAAGGGAGAGTGAAAGAGTACATTTTTTTCTACCTAAAAGGGCCAATGCAATGTAACTTTGTAATACAAGCTAGCAGCAAGAAAGACTGGGATAACATTATTCTGCTTGAGTTTTGTTGGTTAGGGATGCGACTAAAATATTGTTTCTTCTTCCTTTTGCTTTTTACATTTTTGTGGTCTTTGGTCTAAAGATGCAGGGTTAAGAAGCATGTTTTTTTGGTCTTGTTTAATTATTTATAAACTGTAGAGAATCAGGAAATATCAAAATCATATTTGATATTTTCGCTGCGTTTGATTCTTTCACTGATAGGTAAAATTGCTGGTTTCATGTTCCCTGTTAGAGTGCCTGCCTCTTCGTAAGCAAAGTAATGTTGGAGAGCAATTCAGAAACTATTATTTTATAATGTATGAGAAATGGCTTGCAATGATGCATAGAAATGTCCCTTCACCAACCATCTCATTTGAGAAGTCAATGAAACCTCACTGTGGTACTCTGTACAAGTTTTAGATCCCTTCCATAACGGGTAATTTTCTATGTAGTTTCAATAATGCTGCTTCATTTTTTACCACTTTAATAACTCTGAGGGCATAAAGGCCCAGCTCAACGCAAATGTTTTCAGAACCTGCCCATAGAATCGCATTCTTCAAGTGCACCAGTATTGGTATGGAAAGCTATGTCAGTGGCCAAAGTTAGCAAATTGTGTACTGGCTGTTTTGGCATTGCCCATCTCAAGTGCCAATGTTAAGAGGGCCTTTTTACAGAAAAAAGTTTGCATGGGAAGGAAAGGGCGAGGTCGCATGACCAAAGCCTCACTGAAGAAGTATTCTATGGTGTACTATAATAAGTTTGATTTGCAAAAATGTATTTGGCCCTTATATACACTGTACGTACACTGTCTATATACAATGCACTATCAATGCAGAAAGCAAACAATAATAAATAAAAGTTACATAGACACTGAAAAAACACTTTGTGTTGTTTTAAATGGGGCGAAAATGTGTAACCACCGATAACCACTGTTTTTTAAGGTATTGAAATCATTTGAAAACGCTAAAAAAACCACACCAGAATTTACCAGAGATAGAAACTGAAAACAGGAAAGTCTATTTATGTGATTGCTACACCAGGAAGAATTTAGGGGTCTTTGCTCCGAGAATTTTGGTCACCAGCCACTGTTGAAGAAAGCAATCTGGGTTCGAGTACTCTGATTGCTCAAGTATCCCCACTAGTTGTTTATTATTTCTGCGTAATTGCCCCTTTCAGTCTTCTGTCCTTTTGCATGGTACATTTATTTCTCTGGTCATGTCTTTAATCTGGGCTTGTAGTTGGCCACTGTAGGCCATAAAATGAAAGAGCAGTTTAATTCTGTGTTACCCTCTCCGCTTATCTTCTGTGGTCCGTGCAGAGGAGGTTAACAATAGCTACTGCATCAATCTTGCTTTCCAGCGTGGTTTTGCTATCAAAAATGGCCTGTACTGTTGCATCAAATTTCTCAGCTTCTCTGTCCTTTTAAAAGACTTGGTGAGGGCAGATTTGGAGTATGGCATTCCTTTGCCTGCTGAGTTACCACCAACAAAAAGACCTGTCCTCCCCCTCTACTTTTGACAGAGACATAGAGATGGAGACTATTCTTATAACTAAGCACAGTTGATTAAGACAACCTCTCTGAGCTAAGAGAGTTTGAAGGGGTAGATAATGACCTGACTCAAGCCCCTTATCTAGGTAGGTTGAACTGAACCCATCATCTGTCAATAGAACTCCTTTCTGTTCCTCACTTCTAAGGGTATGTGTACCGAATGGAGGGGAGTAAGAATAGGCAAAAGAGTATCATTATTTAAGCAAATGCCTCTTTTTGCGTGATCACCCCCAAAGTTTTGGACTGATGCTTTTTTGACTCTGAGTGCACTGAGGCCTGCTAACTAGGCCTTAATGCCAGTGTTCTAACACTTACAAAGTATATGTTGAATTGGCTACCCCTAGTTGGCATAAGTTAACTTACTGAAAAATACCAGGTATGTGGTGCCAAAGGTACCCAGGGCCTGTAAGTTTAAGTGTCCACCTAGAATTGCAGCACTGATTGTACCACCCTGAGTGTGATAAAAGTGCAACATGGCTCCCAGGCTTCCACTGCAGACTGGAAGAGCTATTTTAAAGTGCTAGTTTGATTTTGCAATTTAAACTAATGGCAAACCCTCCACTTCGCCTAATATGTATACAAGTCTCGCCTAAGAAAGGCCTATTGAAGTCCAATGCAGGGAGCTGTTATTTTTATTGTGGAAAGGCTAGCATCGCATTGGCAAGTACAGAGTTCCAGGCTGACATCTCAGCCCTGCTAAGTTCTGCATGGAACTACTAAAATGGAGATTTCAAGGTATCGTATTAACTGTGGCATTAAACACGACTTGATTTCCATGTCAAATGTATTGTTACTTTTGAGGAAAAGCAACTTTTAGAAAGTTGCCACTCTGTTGCCAAGTTTTTCCAGTGGCCATTTACAAATGCTGGTCACCAAACTGGATTCTGCCCTCCTGGGACCGGATCTTTGTACTGGGGTGAATGCATGACGTTGTTCTGCATTCTGTCCATCAATTGTTGTTTTTGCATTTGTCACCCCTAGTGGGACGGGTATGCCAAGACGTGGTGTGAGAAGGTGGCCTGATATATGCTGTCCACTAGTTCTAGTGGGCACCTTGTATCAGTCCAAACAACCACTTAAGGTTAAAGACAACCTTATATGAAAGCTATCCTAGTGGTAGCTATAGAGAGCAGCCTTCAGGCTAAGTCTTGAAGGAATGTTAAGCAGCTTGTTTTACCAGCCTATAATCTCTTGAATGATCAAATGAAAAGGCAACCACACCAGGTATATATTCAAAATATATGTATTTAAGATTATACACACCCCTCTAGTCTCTTTATGAGACTGGAGTTCGAAGTACTTCAGTAACAAGTGTTTAAGCATCAGTAAAAGCACAAATATACGTTTGGGCCCTAGGGGCGTACCAAACCATATACTAAAAAAGTGGTATAAGAACCACGACTGAAATAGGCAGTGTGCCTATTGCCTCTAGAATCGCTGGAACCACCCAAGGTAGTGACACAGGGGACCCACGGAAACTGTATGCAGTGTGGAAACACAACCGCTGGTTCCTATTATCTTCTTTGGGGAATGTCGCGGTTGGAATTTTAAAGTTTAGGGAGACTTCTAATCGAGTCAGGGCCAAACCTTTTTGGACTTAGACAGTTCTAGGGCTAGCACCCACAAGAGTACCGGAGTACTCGAGTTACCTCACACAGGAAAGCCGGGTGCATAGTTGCCTTTTGGTGTCGGGTCGCGTCGTCGATTCCAATGGAAGCCTGCAAAGAACTGCTGCTGCCGTGAAGAGGAGAAGTGTCCGGGGAGATCCAAGCCTGGATCTAGGATGTAAGGAACCTGAAAGCAGAGGGGACAGAGTCTGGGTCCCTTGCCAGTGACCTAGGGCAGGTTGGACCAATGCCCACAGATGTCGGGTGCTTCAGGTGAGTTGACGGGTGTCTTGACTCTTCAGCCACAAGGTCCAGGAGGCGTTGACGAAGTCCACGAGCCGGATTCGAGCTGTCCCACGAACTCTGTCGAGTGCTGCGGTGTCGGCGACCAGAAAGGACCCAACAAGCCTTGGCAACAGCATGTCTCAGGAATGCAGAGTAAGGACTACGGTGCAGACCAGCAAGGTCTGATGGACTCACCCAGCAAGGGTAAGTAAGAGCAAGTCTGGAGCAACCAGAAAAGCCCAAGTAGAAGAGGGATTTTCCTTCGTGAGGACCTGCTAGCCAACGGGCTAGTGATCGCGAAGGAGCCTCGAGCGGTCGCACTTGGAGCTGGCCCATGGGTCACTCGTTGAGTGGAGGGCAACAACATTCGGTGCAGGAGGTGCTCAAGGCTGGGGCTACTCGGAGCCCAAAGCACAACTTCGAGGATGACCAGGAAGGTGTTGTTGCTGCAAAAGATCACGGTGTCCAGGGGTCACGGTTCCACATTACCCACGATAGCCATGGGCCTCAGCTTTGCTGTGGACTCAGGGTAGCCTCGGGGAAGTCTAGAAATCCACCTCTTGGGATGCAGAGACTTCGGCGTCCGGCGGGAACGTCAGTAATGCAGACCAGTCAGTTGCTTCTTTGGTGCCTGCCAAGCAGGGGAGTCACTCCTTGACCCCAAGGGAGATTTCTTCCGTCTTCTAGTCGTGATAGAAAGTCGAAGGTCCAGGATATATGTTTCAGAGGTTCGTCCAGGGTAATCTAAAGCCCTAGGGACTGGGTTCCCTAAGTTTAGGAGATGGACTAAATCTAAGGCTCCACCTATGGGTGGGCCTGGGATGGGGGTGGTTACACCCCTTCCCCTCTGTCCAGTTTCGCGCCAGAGCAGGGGCTGAGTGCCCCTGCAACCGTTTTGAACTGGGCTCCGCACAGGGACACCTTCTGTGCCCCAGGCAGTGTCTCAAAAGCATTCTCTGAATGCACCCACCCTGCCCCAATACACATCTACTTGTCTGGGGAGGTGGTTACACCTCCCTGTGACAGGAAACCTATTGTCCAGGCCTCTCCTGCCGGAGTTTCCCCCAGCAGCAGGAGACCAGACCCGTGTCTGTGGCAGTGGCATCCATTTTGTGATGCCAGGGCTTTGGAAAGATTTAACCAGGTGTAGCCAGTGTGAACATGTCTCTCCCTCTAGAAGGGTGGAATGCTACCCCCACCGCCAGAACTGGCGGGGGGTAGTATTCCAAAGCGTTTGACACCAAAACAGCATGTTTTGATGCAGCCATTCCAATGTCAGCATTTACCGCGAGGTTAGAATGTACTTAAGAGTATATTGTATGGCTGTATCACAGAACAGGCATAAGGAAGTATTTCCGAATGCTGCAGAGGTGCTCAGCTCATGCTTGGGCACCCTCTCACATAAAACCAAGCACTCTTCCTTCAGGATTGTCAAGGCCTGCCATAGGAGTGACTTATAGGTTTATATGTGTCTGTATAAGGTAGTGATATAGGTAGCCTATACCACAGTAAGGGGTGCAAGCACACCCTTACCCAGGTTGCAGAAGCAGACCTGTGGTGTCATTTTGGAGTGCTTCCCAGGGGTGGCATAATACATGCTGCAGCCCCTGGTAGGCCTCTGAGGTACCTATGCCCTAGGTACTTAGTATACCATATACTAGGGGCTTATAAGGCACTCCAGAATCCAATTAGATATGTACCTAATGTACATGGAAACCATTTTAGAGAGGAAGCAGCTAGGCTGTGGTCCTGATTAGCAGGGCCACAGCCAGACTAAGGTCGAAAAACAGTGAAACACCAGCAAAAGGTGGGGGTACCCATGTGAATCAGATCCTACTCTCCTACACATGTTTCCCTTGCTCTCCATGCCACTGGAGTCAAGCTATCCTGGCTGATGAGGCCTGAAAGCCCGAAACCGGTCCTAGGATATTTGTTTCCAGTCCAGGGAGGACCTGGCCTGGCAGTATGGGCTGGACTGTTCCCATCGGGTGCAGGGTCAAGACTGATTTGCATATGGCTGGGTCCAAACTGGAATGGCTTGGTGAGCAAAAAAAACAATGGATAAAGGCCCATATCTTTGTTCTGGGGTGAATGTATGACATTGTTCTGCATTCAGTTAATCAATTGTTGTTTTTGCATTTGTCACCCCGAGTGGGACGGGTATGCCCAGACTTGGGTCCCGCACTCTCCATGCCACTGGAGTCAAGCTATCCTGGCTGATGAGGGCTGAAAGCCCGAAACCGGTCCTAGGATGCTTGTTTCCAGTCCAGGGAGGATCTGGCCTGGCAGTTCGGGCTGATTGTTCCCATTGGGCGCAGGGTCAAGACTGATTTGCATCTGGCTGGGTCCAAACTGGAATGGCATGGTGAGCAAACAAACAATGGATTTAGGCCCAGATCTTTGTACTCGTGTGACTGTATGACATTGCTCTGCATTCTATCCATCAATTGTTGTTTTTGCATTTGTCACCCCGAGTGGGACGAGTATGCCCAGACGTGGGTCCCGTGCTCTCCATGCCACTGGAGTCAATCTAACCTGGCTGGTGAGGGCTGAAAGCCTGAAACCGGTCCTAGGATGCTTGTTTCCAGTCTATGGAGGACCTGGCCTGGCAGTTCAGGCTGGACTGTTCCCATTGGGCGCAGGATCAAGACTGATTTGCGTCTGGCTGGGTCCAAACTGAAATGGCATGGTGAGCAAAAAAATTATGGATTTAGGCTCAGATCTTTGTACTGGGGTAAATGTATGACATTGTTCTGCATTCTGTCCAGCAATTGTTGTTTGTGCATTTGTCACCCATAGTGGGACGGGTATGCCGAGACATGGGTCCCGGGCTCTCCATGCCACTGAAGTCAAGCAATCCTGGCTGATGAGGGCTGACAGCCCGAAGCCGGTCATAGGATGCTTGTTTCCAGTCCAGGGAGGACCTGGCCTGGCAGTTCGGGCTGGATTGTTCCCATTGGGCGCAGGGTCAAGACTGATTTGCATATGGCTGGGTCAAAACTCGAATGGCATGGTGAGCAAAAAAACGATGGATTTAGGCCCAGATCTTTGTACTCGTGTGACTGTATGACATTGTTCTGCATTCTGTCCATCAATTGTTGTTTTTGCATTTGTCAGCCCGAGTGGGATGGGTATGCCCAGACTTGTGCCACGTGCTCTCCATGCCACTGGAGTCAAGCTATCCTGGCTGATGTGGGCTGAAAGCCTGAAACCGGTCCTAGGATGCTTGTTTCCAGTCCAGGGAGGACCTGGCCTTGCAGTTCGTTTTGGACTGTTCCCATTGGGTGCAGTGTCAAGATTGATTTGCATATGGCTGGATCCAAACTGGAATGGCGGGGGGAGCAAAAAAAACGATGGATTAAGGCCCAGATCTTTGTACTGGGGTGAATGTATGACATTGTTCTGCATTCTGTCCATCAATTGTTGTTTTTTCATTTGTCACCCCGAGTGGTACGGGTATGCCCAGACGTGGTCCTGTGCTCTCCATGCCACTGGAGTCAAGCTATACTGGATTATAAGGGCTGAAAGCCTGAAACCGATCCTAGGATGCTTGTTTCCAGTCCAGGGAGGACCTGGCCTGGCGGTACGGGCTGGAGTGTTCCCATTGTGCGCAGGGCGAAGACTGAATTGCATATGGCTGGTTCCAAACTGGAATGGCATGGTGAGCAAAAAAACGATAGATTTAGGCATAGATCTTTGTACTGGGGTGCATTTATGACATTGTTCTGCATTTTGTCCATCAATTGTTGTTTTTGCATTTGTCACCTCGAGTTGGGACTGGTATGCCCAGACGTGGGTCCCGTGCTCTCCACGCCACTGAAGTCAAGCTATCCTGGCTGATGAGATATGAAAGTCCGAAACAGGTCCTAGGATGCTTGTTTCTAGTCCAGGGAAGACCTGGCCTGGCAGTTCAGCCTGGGCTGTTCCCATTGGGCGCAGGGTCAAGACTGATTCAGATATGGCTGGGTCCAAACTGAAATGGCATAGTGAGCAAAAAAAACAATGGATTTAGGCACAGATCTTTGTACTGGGGTGAATGTATGACATTGTTTTTCATTCTGTCCATCAGTTGTTGTTTTTTTACAAATAGTCACAAGTCATCATAAGGCCCGAGGGAACCTCGTAGCCCATTGGATAGGGAATGCTACATCTCCCTAAAGCACTTTCTGGGCATTAATATTGTACCCAGAACCTCAGGTCAGATCTGTACTGTAGAGAGGACTGAAGAAGGCCTGCCCTGCTGATCCCTGGACCGGGCAAGATAGGCTATGCCAACCGCTGCACTGCACCTGCTACTCCTTGGACTAGCAAAGAGAGGACTTTGCCATTGCTGCCTGGCTTGTGGAAAAGTCTCTCCAGAGTCCCAGACAGATGAGGTGAACTCCAAGAGTCAGTAGGGTGACTCCCTGTTCAAGCACAAAGGCCATAAGAGCAGAAGTAGCCTGTTTGGGACAGTCAGTAGCCACTTTCATCAAACCGCTCCTGACCGCCGATGTGCAGCCAAGAACACCACTACTCAGCGCTCAAAGGTAGCACTCTGGGAGAGTCGTCACAGTACAGATTAGTCATCAAAGATGGACACTAGCCCTCACAAAAGGAAACAGCTAGCTAGACCTGCTGGATCAAAGAAGACTTCGAGGGACATAGTCTCCTGTGGCTCAAGTCACCCCACCTCAACCGTGAACTGAGGAATAACCTTAGGAAGGCCCCAGTTAACTACACAGCACCAACAGCATCTTATATCTCCAGCATCAGGACCATTCCAGTAAAGTCTATGGCGGTCTTTGCATAAAGTGTGGAACAGTACTTGAGACTGCTTTCGTGACCAGGTGACTGTCCAAATACCCTTACCTTCTCACTGTCTGAATTGGTCAACCAGTTTGGCTTGTTTAAACACAACTCTTTAAAAAATTTCAAACGTTTCTAAACTTTCCGGTTAGCAGTGCTTGTTTGTGCTTTGGACTAAAAAGCAGAGATTTACATTTTACTTAAACATTTATATTTTTGGAACCCTCCAGTGTCTTTTGCACATCTTGGTGTCTAAGAATTCATAAAAATATTATCTATTTGTATAAAATGGTGTTGATTTCTTTCATGTTGTGTGACTTTCTTATTCTGTTGTTTGGTGCATCTGAATACTTTACACTAGTTCTTTTGTTTAAGCCTTGCTGCTCAAAGCCACAGCTCCCCAGGGTTTTTTTGTTTAAACATTTTTTTATTATTTTCGTACCAACATCCCAATACAATTCCCACAAGAGCCCCAGCACCCCACCGAAGAGCGTTACCTATGACAGTTCAACTGTGTATACATGGGAAAGGTTACCCTTCCCGCTTGGGCTCCCCCCTCCCACTCCCTCCCGCAACCCATGTCAGTGCGCCCCCGTCTGCCTATCCTCCCCCAGATGCGGCCCCCCCTATTACTATGAATCGTGCAGGGGTATTCAAACCTATCTCTGGCAGCTTGGGCTTTCCCCCAGCTTTAGCCGCTTCGGATGCGTCCTCCCACCATCGTGACCCCCCTCCTACTCCCCGCTTATCGCTTCCTCCTGTCGGTCAGGTATGCTCCCTTCCCCGCCACCGTCAGACACCAGCCCCTGAAGTTCAACCACCAATGACTCCCATGCACGGGCCGTCGCTAATGCCTTGTCGTCGTTCCTCCTATGCGCTAATTGCAAACGAAGTGTGCCCTCCGCGCCTGCCCATTTCGCAAACGCCGTCCTCCACCTCAGAAAGCTAGGTCCCGCCCTTGACTTCCAATGCATGGTTAGCTCCGACTTGGCCATAATCAACCCTAAGTCATAGAACTTACTGGTAACCACAGCTCCCCAGGGTTGAGCAAGAGTGTAGCCGACTGTGGCTGCTGCTGAGTTTCCTGTGATAAAGATTCAGTCTTCTGATGGAAAAAATCTATTTTAAGTTCACCACTGTCAACCATGACTGCATTGCTGAGAGATATCTGCTTTGATTTTGGTGAATGTGCCGCTTTTGATCCAGGAATGATCCTCTTCCAAGCCCCTTCCTGCCTACAGGAAAGTTCAGCAGGCACAATGCAGTGCTAAAAAAAGGATAATGCCTCTATGGCAGTGGTGGCAACAGATTTCTCCTCCTCACTTGCTACTTTCTATGCAGGGACCTCTTCCTTGGGAGTCCTCTTCTTTGCTTCACAAGAAGAAGCACAAAGCATAGAGGCCTCTGTGCTCTGGTGTTAGCTAATTTGCAGACCCTATTTGTCTCAATTAGTAATATCCTTTTTTGCACAATCAGGCAATAAAGAAGAAAGAGGGTGAAGCTTGGCAGTGTCATTTTTATGAAAGTTAAATAAACATAAAAATATCAGATGTCTCTCCAGAGGCCGTTGGATCCCTATGGGAGGCAGGGGAGGGCAGGCAAAAATTAATAAATGCATATAAAAATACCTGCTGTCCCTCCAGGGCCTTGCCCCACCTCCTCCTATATGAAGCAGGCAAAAATCGAATAAATTAATATAAAATAAATGGTGTCCATGTAGGGCACCTTTGTTCCCTACAGGAGGTATGGGTGGCAAGCAAAAATCGAATAAATTCATAAAAATAAAAGTCGGTGTCCTTCCATAGCCTCTTTGGAAGGAAGGCAAAAAATGAATACATTAATATAATATTACCTGATATCACCAAGGGACACATGGGAGACAGGCAAAAATCGATTACATTAATTAAGAACAACACCTGTGTACTACAGACCACATTCCAGATACTTCCTCTTAATACAGTAATAATACTCAACAAAACAATCCCAAGTGCCTCTCATACATTAAATTAATACTACAAAGCTACACTCATGAGAATACCAGATATCTGGAAAAATAAAAATTGTAAACATTAAAAATATATTTACACAGTATAAATTACTCAACATAAATATTAAAGAAAGAGGAGCTTTTTACTAAGACAATGCAATTTGTCTTTAGACAAATATACATCCACCATATACGTCACTGAGCAGTTATGAAACTAATCAATCAAATACCAATGTCCAGTGTAGGTGGATTGTAATGCAATTATTTCTGTATTATTTATTGAATGTGTGAGAGGTGCTTAGAATTGTTTTGTTTAGTATTAGTGTACTAAGGGGAAATATTTGGTGTTTGGTTTCACTCCCTGTCCCCTTGGTTAAAGGGGTTGCTGTCTTTGTATTTGATACTATAGACCTCTACAGACTGCAACGTGAAAAAATAAATATAGGAGGTGTTAGACCTGGCATCATTGGCGTGGGTCTCCCTTCCTCTATTCGCTTCCTATCTTTTATGTTGGCTGGATTTAGATACTCTGGGCGCCGTGCCACTGCTAATCAGTGCGACAGCTCCCCGTGTAGATATGACTGTATGAATTAGGATAACCATAATGCCTAGGTCTGTGTAGTATGTTCTAATAGCGAATTACCCTCCATTTCACTGTTACTATTGTGAAACCATCCGTTCTCATAGGCCAGAATAAGCAGGTTGAGGATTATCTTCTGTAATCCTATCTCACCCCTAGAACCTGATAGAAACTTCGAGTTTGATATGTGTATGCGCAGGACATTGAGATACACCTTGTAGTAAGAACCATTTATATATTCCATGTTCGAAAATGCCTCTTCTGGAAAAATGGTATTTTCGTGTCTGACCTTTCCTGTAGACTTTGCTAATATGTGTATTGGCCGTCTGGTTTAGGAGCAGCAGGGCCAGCTGGGTCAGACCTGGCTGGGGAGAGAGATCGGTATTCAAAGCATAGGGAGGGGTGAATCTTTGATCTGAGCAAGACCGTGCCTGGGAAGGTAAATGATGGCTCCATCCCCCCACTGGGCGTCTGATAGCATACCCCCGCATTCCGAAAGGGCAGGATGTTGCCTCGTAAACCAAGTGCTCCCCACCCCACCGAACTGGTTCTGACTGGATGTAGTGATTTGTGGCTTTGGAAAACAAAGACTTTTTAGGTAGAAAACGCTGCGCTGGAACTTTGTCCAAGTGTGTTCCTTCTGGATGTCAAGACGATACTCTGTCTCTGAATCTGTGTGGGCCGCTGCAGCTAAGAGAGAGGTGTTGTCGCTGAGAGCCCATCTGAATTTGAACCTCCGGAGCCTTCGCTGAATCTGTGTGGGCCGCCGCAGCTAAGACAGAGCTGCTGCCGCTGAGTGCCCACACTTTTGCCAACTTCGCATCATTGTGGATTGTCCTGTGAGCCGCCGCAGCTAAGAGAGAGCTGCTGCCGCTGAGTGCTCGCACCCTTGCCACTTTGCATCATCGTGATTCGTCCTGTGGGCCGCCGCAGCTAAGAGAGAGCTGCTGCCGCTGAGTGCCCACACTTTTACCAACTTTGCATCATTGTGGATCGTCCTGTGGGCTGCCGCAGCTAAGAGTGAGCTGCTGCCGCTGAGTGCCCGCACCTTTGCCACTTTTCATCATCGTGATTTGTCCTGTGGGCCGCCGCAGCTAAGAGAGAGCTGCTTCCACTGAGTGCCCGCATCTTTGCCACTTCGCAGCATCATGATTCGTCCTGTGGGCCACCGCAGCTAAGAGAGAGCTGCCACCGCTGAGTGCCCGCACTTTTGCGAACTTTGCATCATTGTGGATTGTCCTGTGGGCCGCCGCAACTAAGAGAGAGCTGCTGCCGCTGAGTGCCCGCAGCTTGTTCACCATTGTCGAGGATTGTCGCTATCGTCTAGTGGGCCGCCGCAACTAAGAGACAGCTGCTGCCGCTGGGAGCCCGCCACGGAGCTGCAAGATGAGAAACATCGCCACCACCAGCCCGGGCCACTGCAGCCGCGTGCTGCTGCCGCTGAGAACCCGCCTGTCCCCGAGTGCCCAAATCATCATGGGTGCATGCTGCTGATCCTTTCGAGAAGCTGCATTCTGTGTCCCCTTTCAACGGCAGGTACCTGGTGCGCAACGGGTCACGTAGGCCATGGCCTTGAACTCAGTCAGTGTCACGTTCTGGTGAATACGTTATTGCCTTTTGGGTCTCTACTAGTTTACGTGCATTGTAGTTGTTGAAACGCATTGAGAGTCTTGAGTTGAACCTTAGATAAAGGTATTATTTTCTATACCTAATTGAGTTGTGTTCCTTTTGTGGTGTTGTTACTGCCTTATTGTACATGGTCATAAATGCTTCACACACTGCATCTGAGATAGGCCTAACTGCTCGTGCTACGTTACCACAGGGTTAAGCAGGGGTTGTCAAAGGGGGTATCCCGCTTGCCCTGACTTAGGAAGAAGGGTCCCTATTTGGACATTGGCGCCAACCATTGCCAACTGGAGACCCCCATGTCTAACAGGAGGAAATTTAAAAAAGAACAAATATGACATGGACATCTTCTAATATCAATGCTCTTAGAAAATGGCCTTTTAAAGTGGAATACATTTATTGATAATCGGAAACACATTCGCTGCATAAAATGGTGGTCACTCACCACATGGCCAGCAAGGAGTTTGACATGGAGAACAAAGACAAAATGGGCACCACACATACAGTGGCTTTACAAAACTGTGGCTACTTACCACATGGCAAGCAAAGGAGGAGGAATGAGACAGACAGACAGATGCCCCACACACACACACACACACACACTCCCTCTCTCTCTCTCTCTCTCTCTCTCTCTCTCTCTCTCTCTCTGTTTCTCTTCCCCCCACCCAAAAGGACACCAAGGAAGAGGCATTGCAAACATAGAAAAGATAGCTGCCCTACTCTGGCTGGAGCCCCTTCCCCAGAGGAAAGTGAACTTCTTAAATCTTCAGTAAACACAATACATTTTATTGATAACATGCTTTTGGGGTGAACCATACTTGGCGATCGTTAATAACTCCCTCCACCGTTTTGATTGACAAGGTTCAGGCTTAAGGCATGATCACGAGCAGGCTTAAGGCATGATCACAAGTTTGGCAGTCTCGCAGCGGGCCGCCGCTCCAGCGCCTTGCTGTGAGACTGTCTATCCTGTAGTCTGACCGCCTACCATATTACAAGTATAAGCCTGGTGGGCGGTACTGCAGCGGCAGTCCCAAGCAGTGCCTTTCTAAGGCTCATAGGACAGCCTTAGAAAGGCACCGCCGTAGGAGCGCCTTCGCCCGTTCCTGCACGACAGAAATGCACAATTTGTGCATTTCTTTCCATGCAGGAACAGGGGGGCAAAAATACCATGTGCCCCCTACATCCACCAGCATGCACACAGCCGTACTTGTGACACAGTGGGTGTATCGCCAGTCTGGTGGTCCGCGGACCGCCACCACGCGTGCAGCGGTCCCATATACCACCAAACTGGTAATCGAGTGCCTTAATTTAATACATTGGCTCTTAGCTGTTACAAAAGGGTTTAATAAAATGGAAAGTTGCAACCCCGTCCCTATGAAAATTTCTCTGAGCAAGATACTATGCATTTTATATTTTTGTGTGATTTTCATTGGATACTAAGATACTGTTATATTATTCCCTTAATAGAGATAATCAATTTGCACAAGTAAAACCAGCCTTGTATTTACATATGCTCTCATCCTCGATGGTCTGTTTTGGGGTCGCAAGTTTCCTTTCTGGTGCCCTTAGACTTAGGAAGAAACTGCTTAGTTATTAGGGGGTCTCCACTTAATGAACTGTCAATCCTATTGTTTTTAGTGATTGTAGTGTGCTTTTATATTTTTCTTGATGTATTTTACTTTGCTACATATATTTATGGATGTACATGGTTTTAATGGCTTTGTCAACTTTATATGGTCTCGAAATACCGAATAAAGTATTACTGAACTGAACAGGTGGCCAAGCACTTGGGGAAGACACAGAAAATGTCAGGCTACATGCGCCTGGACTCCAGGAGGTCTTAGGACAAAATATCAATTTGAAAATATTGGGAGACAGAAATATTGGAAAAAATATATCATGATGCAGAATTATCGTTGTCAGCAATATAATTTTTTTAAGCAAGTTATATTTTTGTTAAGAATATTGTTATTATTTTCAATAATGTAGCTGTAAAAAAATATTGTTTAAAAAATTATGTACGTTTTTTTTGTACATGTATTAATTTTGTGTTAGTTATTTTATAATTGTTACTTTTTTAAACTACAGTTTGTATTTTAAGTGAATTTGAATTTTGTATTTATTTGCTAACATTAGTTATTAGGGTTGTAGTGAGTTGTTGGGTTAGTAGGGAGATAGGGTGGGAAGTTAATTAAGTAATAATTATTAATTCATATTTAAGTAAGTATGTGATTGATATCTGTTATCTGCATTATGTAATACGTAATTTTATTTATATTTCAGGTGCGGGTTGCAACGTTGGTAGTGGTTTATGGTGGGAAGTTAATTATGTAATGACGAATACATAATTCTTTATTTATTATTTATTTAATTTATTATTAAGTATGTAAATTGTGTAATCATATACTTATATATATTTAAGTGTGGGCTGTTTGTTAGGGTATAGGATCGGAAGTTAAGTCAGTAATAATTCTTTAACAATTCATTAATTTATTATTAATTATTGAATCGATTATTCATTATATGCTACTGATTTATATTAGTTTTATTTTAGTTGCAGGTTGCTAGGTTTGTAGGAGTATAGGGTGGGAAGTTAAGTAATAAATGGTGTGGGATGTTGAGCTTGTGGGGCTGTAGTGTGGGAAGGTAAGTAATAAACAATTAATTATTAATTGGTAATTATGTATTTATCAGTTATGCAAATTGTTATACTTATTTATGTTATATTTTATGTTTTGGTTGCTAGGTTTTTAGGGGTATAGGGTGGCAAGTTAAGTAATAATTAAATAACCATTATTTGTTAATTAAAAAAATAATTATTACATTGTTTATGAATTTTGTAAATTGGTTAATTGTTTTTTATTTTTATATAAAAACAATAATGTTTAAATTAAGAGTTTTATATTTTTTCTAAATTAGTAGGGTTATTCAGATATGTTATGCGTTTAAAGTGAAGTAGTTTGTCTACTGTTGCTCAGATTGGAGTGGCAATAGTAAATTTAACCCCTCTGAAGTCCAACACTTTCCTACTGTTGCGCTGTTTGAAGTGGAAATAATATATTTAACCCCTCCGAAGTCCTACACTTTCTTTACTGTTGCATAAACTGGAGTGGGAATAGTAGATATATTATTCTCACACTCCAGTACATTTTCTAATATTGGTTACATATATTTATTATTAATATTAGTTTATAATTTTAATTTTATAGTATCTGATATATATATATATATATATATATATATATATATATATATATATGTATTTAATAATTTTCATAATATTTTTTGTAAATGTCCTTTTATATTTTATATGTTTGGTAATTTATTTAATGTTTCAGAATTGAATAGTTATTATTTTTTATGTTTCATATAAATGTATACATATATATCCACAAACAGCCTCCGAGCAAAGGTGCCCCCGACCCTACAGGGCGGCCTCAGAACAATGGGCACGGAGCAGCCCATGAATTAACTCTCCATTAACAAACACGATGAGGCCCATTACTGGAGTCACAGCATTTTAATTGCAGACACAGCAGCGCAGTAAGTTTCTCCTTCTCCTTACTCACCTTTGCTGATTAGCATTTCCTCTTGTGGGCTTGTGACTGTGAGTGGGTCATGCCCCAGATTTTAATCCACAAACAGCCTCCGAGCAAAGGGGCCCGACCCTACAGGGCGGCCTCAGAACAATGGGCACAGAGCAGCCCATCAATTAACTTTCCATTAACAAACACAATGAGGCCCATTACCGGAATCACAGCAATTTAATTGCAGGCACAGCAGCGCAGTAAGTTTCTCCTTCTCCTTATGCGTTTCGACAACATTTGTCTTGATCACAGGTAGAGATCTTAAAGTGCAAAGGGCATTTATGCGTGCCTTTTATTTTAAAAGTCACATGACAGTCTCTTAGAAAATACAGTCCCCATGATGCATTTTGCTTGGCAGTTGTAATGTGATGCATGGAATCTTGTTACATCCATATGCCTTTTCAATAAAAAGTTCAATTATTTCGTGCATGCATCAAATCCCAGTGGGTTTATTTACTCACGATGTCTTGTGCTTGCTTAATGTGCCAAGTGCTCTCTTTTCATTTGGCCTTACAATGGAGAGTTAATTGATGGGCTGCTACGTGCCCATTGTTCTGAGGCCGCCCTGTAGGGTCGGGGCCCCTTTGCTCGGAGGCTGTTTGTGGATTCAAATCTGGGGCATGACCCACTCACCGTTACAAGCCTACGAGAAAAAATGCTAATCCGCAAAGGCGTGACAGCGGAGGAAGGGATTCAGAATGGGATGATTCCCTGCTATGATCGTGCCGGAGGACTGGCATTGTTGTAAGGCCAAATGGAAAGCAAGCACTTGGCACATTAAGCAAGCACAAAACATCATGAGTAAATAAACCCACTATGAGATTTGATGCATGCACAAAAGAATTAAACTTTTTATTGAAAAGGCATATGGATGTATCAAGATTCCATGCATCACATTTCAACTGCCAAGCAAAATGCATCATGGGGACTGTATTTTTTTAAGAGACTGTCATGTGACTTTTAAAATAAAAGGCACGCATAAATGCACTTTGCACTATAAAATCTCTACCTGTGATCAAGACAAATGTTGTCGAAACGCGTAAGGAGAAGGAGAAACTTACTGTGCTGCTGTGCCTGCAATTAAAATGCTGTGACTCCGGTAATGGGCCTCATCATATATATATATATATATATATATATATATCTATATCTGGAACGCTCGCCTGCTTTTCCTCTCTCAGAGAAAAATGAGAGTGGACCCAATTTGGTGCGATGAAGTGTTTATTTAGCACTCTACCATTCCGCCATACGCGTTTCGGCCGTTGCCGGCCTTGATCACATGACAACGCCAGAGGGCAGGATCTCCCCATTTAAAGTGACAGTGCTCAATAGCTGTGGTGCTAGACATAGAAAACATACTATCATACAATATTAGCATAAATGCAATAGCACTAACAAGTATAAATACATTGTTAAAACGTTGTTAAAAGGTCATAATGCATGTCTGTAAAAACCTGTATTGAAATTTCCATTTTGTACAGATTTTGGTGCCGATTCCGATCCTGGAAAAACCGGGTACGAACCGTCGGTCGGAGCGTTTTCTCCGTCCGACTCGTACCCGGTTGTAAAACTTTACAAACATGCAAGTACGATTCGCACGGAAACACCATTTCCGTACGAGTCGTACAAAACACCGACTGATGAAAATATACAGACAAATGTGATCCGGGAAAGCGCCGACGCGACGTCGGGACGCGTTCAGGCAGCGTTTCACGAACCAGGAAGTACGAATCGAACCGACAGCAGTCCGGACGGCAATATTTTTACGGCACCCAAAAAGTGCCGGAAAAGCGAAGTACGCCGCGAAACGACCAGATTAGGGTGCCCGGTACGCGCTGTACTTCCCCCCCCCCCCCCCCCCCCCCCCCAGCCCCCGTGAGTACGCGCCGACCCCCCCGTGTATGTACACCCGTGTACGTACGCGGCGTACCCCCCATGTATGTACACCCGTGTACGTACGAGTCGTACCCCCGTGTATGTACACCCGTGTATGTACGAGTCGTACCCCCACCCGTGTATGTACACCCATGTACGTACGCGCCGTACATACACGGGTGGGGATACGACTCGTATGTACACGGGTGTACATACACGGGGGGGTACGACTCGTACGTACACGGGTGTACATACACGGGGGGGGTACGACTCGTACGTACACGGGTGTACATGCACGGGGGTACGACTCGTACGTACACGGGTGTACATACACGGGTGGGGGTACGGCGCGTACGTACACGGGTGTACAATCACGGGTGGGGGTACGACTCGTATGTACACGGGTGGGGGTACGGCACGTACGTACACGGGTGTACATACACGGGTGGGGGTACGACTCATACGTACACGGGTGTACATACAAGGGGGGGTACAACTCATACGTACACGGGTGTACATACACTGGGGGGTACGACTCGTACGTACACGGGTGTACATACACGGGTGGGGGTACGGCGCGTACGTACACGGGTGTACATACACGGGTTGGGGTACGACTCGTACGTACACGGGTGTACATACACGGGGGGGGTCGGCGCGTACATACGGGGGCTGGGCGGGTGGTTCGGCGCGTACATACGGGGGCTGGGGGGGGTGTTCGGCGCGTATGTATGCACATGTCTCCATGGTTGCAATGGGAGTTCGGTGCGGACGGTGTTTTTTCCATACAGTTGTAACATCGGACGCACGGGATGGATCGTACTTGTGCGGTCGGACTTCACTTTTCACATTTGTACAGTAAATCGTCCGGGGACGTGTCGGACACATTTTCAGACCCGAGGACGTGTTGGGAATTATTCCCAATGCGATTCGTATGGACTTTTTCCCATGCGAATCGTACTTGGCAGTTTGTACGGCACTTGTACGATTCGTACGGTAAAAAGACCGGATACGAGTCGTACGGGGAAATTTTTTCCAGGATCGGAATCGGCACCTTTATGTGGTAAATCACCACCTAAACTGGTATTGTTATTGTTTGTCCATACTCCTTCAGCTATTAAAAAATTAAAGTGACAGTGCTTTGATCTCCATAAACGTGCAAGTCTGTATAAGGTGCATAGTGCAAAAATCTGTGCAAAAATATTATTTTCTATTAATCTCAGCAGCTTGAATCACGTATTTCAAGTTAGTATAATGTAACATTGTTACCCATGGGTAAATGCATGTTGGCCCAACCTAATGATTTCTTGGGGGGGCCCAAAGGATGCCTTCGCATTATTCAATCCTACTTAGATTGTCGATTCCCACAAATGCAGATATAAATACATAAATATATACATTTGTAATATATACACATGTTTATAAATTGCATTCCAACTGCCCAGTTTTTGGGGATAAAATACAAATATGAATATTGCATGATCGTCTTGATCTCTGTTATATTGCTAAAATATTCGGATAAATCCATATTTATGTACTTGTAGTTAATATCATGAAGAGGTGCCAATAATGTTAAAACATATTTGTCCAATCTCTACAGTTGATTCCCACTATTGATGATGTAGATATATAAATATACAATATAAATACTATAAACTCATTCCAACTGCATAAAATTAGATAAAATTTGCTTAAACATGATTGGTAAAACATTATCCAGTATTTATCAAACCATATGAACCTATAGGTATGTATACATTTCCTCACTCGTATTTAATCCCCCTGGCTGTTTAGTGTCTTGTTCCAGTATGTATCTAGTCTCAAGGCGTATAAGTTTGGCTTCCCTGTTGCCTCCTCGTTTTTGTGGCGGCATTGCATCTAAAACAAAATATTTAAAATGTTTGAGAAAGCTATTGTGTGTTTCTTTAAAATGCCTAGCAACAGGGTAACCGGGGTCGTTGTTTACAATGGCCCTGGTGTGTTATAAGATCCTTTTGTGTACGGCCAATTTAGTACTGCCTATATAGTATAAATTACAACTACATATTAGAACATAGACTGCATATTCAGTCTTGCAGGACAGGTACTGGTTGATCATGTGTGTATGGTCGGTGATGGCCGTCTGGTATGAAGTCTTGTTAATACCATACTGACAGGCCTTACAGCTAGAGCATTTATAGAATCCCCTCCTGGCTGTCAACCACTTACTAGTTTCTTGATCCTCACGGCTGTTCCTGACCAATGCATTGCCCATTGACGCAGTTTTTCTATATGTTATACCTGGCTTCTTAGGAAGGAAGCATCATATAATTGGATCCCCCAATATCATTGGCCAGTTGCGTCTTATGATGGACCTAATCTGTCCTCCTTGTCTTGAATATGACAGTATCAGTCTTGTTGGCTCGTCTCTTCTTTTGTCTTTTCCCCCCTGAGGTTTAGATTTAGACTTGTACTGCAGTAGGTCCTGTCTAGCTTGCCTTTTCGATTTCAGAATTGCTGCATCAATAGTTCTAGTACTGTATCCCCTCTCCAAAAATCTTGTCTTGCATTCTGATTGTTTGACTAGCATGTCACTGCCTTCACTACAGATACGCCTTATCCTTAGCATAGCACCGTAGGGATGCTTTGTACAAGGTGATGGGGGTGTGAGCTGGATGCATGCAATACTGTATTGCCAACAGTTTGTTTCCGAAAGAGAGATGATGACAATCTATTGTTTGCTGTATATACCTGTATGTGGTTCCCGCCCCCTTCCTTTTTCCCTTAGGCGTATGCGAGGCAGAGACACTGGTGGATTAAGTGATTCCTTTATTGGTTGCTAGCGGTGTGGTACAGAAGACGGGGGGGTTCTCTACAATCCTGCCCTCCACCAGCCTAACGTGAGGAAAGTAAACAAGGGTACTTGCCTCCAGCCACGGCCCTCCGGGGTCGTGGCTGGCGGAGTCTTGCCGCCCTCTTCCTCCTCTCCGTGGGGCCGGCGGGACTCATGCGCATTGCCACTGGGCGGTCCGGTGCTCTCTTCTTTGGCCTTCTTGTGGTCTTCCTCCTCCGTTGGATTGAGTGTTAGACCTGCCTGCTGGAGGGAGGAGAAGAGACGTCGGAGGTGTTTTAGATGTGTCTCCCAATCAGGGCTGTATACCACAACATCATCCAGATATGCTACCGCGTGTTGTTGGTGAGCCCGTAGAACAATGTCCATTAACCTCTGGAATGTTGCGGGGGCTCCGTGTAGCCCAAAGGGCATGACCTTGAAGTGGTACAGGCCTGACGGGGTGGAAAAGGCTGTTTTCTCTCGAGCAGCAGGATGGAGAGGGATCTACCAGTACCCCTTTGTTAGATCGATAGTGGACATTACCCGGGCCCCTCCGAGCGTCTCTACCAGTTCATCAACTCTCGGCATGTGGTAGCTATCAAATTTGGAGTGGGCGTTTAACTGGCGGAGGTCAATACAAAACCGGAGACTACCGTCCGGTTTGGGTACTAGTACTACCGGCGAACACCAATTGCTCTGTGAGGGTTCTATGATATCGGCCCGTAACATTGACTCTACGTCCTGTTCCACAGCCTGTTGCCTTGCGGCAGGTATGCGGTAGGGCTTTCATTTTATGACTGTCCCTGCTTCTGTTTTTATATCATGGTGTACTAGAGTGGTTCTTCCTGGGTTGCTGGAACAAACGCCCGGAAACTCCTTAAAAAGACGTAATAGTTGGGTTATTTCTTTATGAGTAAGCGATTCCCCTACCTTGGGGGTTTCTAGGGGTATGTAACTAATCAATTGTGAGGGAGATAGAAGGAAATGTGATCCATTCACCTTCCAGTTACTAGTTGGTCATCAAAAAAGAAAGGATCACTTGTACCTGTTGTCCAGGGTTCTATGGTTTCTCGGCTGTTCCTTAAAAAATCCTCATTCACGTTTTTAGATGGTTCGTGTGGCGGTATATCTTGGTTCTCCGCCTAAATAACGTGATAGCATCATCATTGGGTTTAATGTTATGCTTCCTCCACCCGGAGGGAACCACTGGTTATTCGCAGTAGTGATCAGAGATAAAAAATATTTTGGAAAAGGTGCTTGTGTGCTGTGAATACTGTGTGATTAAAAAGGAAATTCCCTTATGCTACCTAGACTCTTGTTTTTTATTGTTGTCTGGTGCATGGGGAAAGAATAAAAAAGAGAAAGTTGTGCAGAACGGACATTAAGTGTGTCCACTGTACAATCAGTCTGAGGGGTGGGTCGACATGTTTCAGCTCCTCAATCGCCTCGTAGGGTCAGGTGAGCTTTCTTCAGGACCTTAGGGTGTTAGTGTTCGAAAGGGGTGTTGTCCCCTATCTAAATGTGGAATTCAGACATAGATTAGCTGAACTTCTAGTAAAGGTTATTACCTGTGGTGGAGAAAAAGGGGGGGGGGGGGTTGGTGAAACCACACAAGAAACGTTATACTGTGATTAAAAGTAAAAAGTAAAACGTCCCTTGTAAATAGGGTATAAAGCAAAAAATGGCAATTCTTTATATACAGTAAAATGCAAGTGGTGTTCGAACACACAGCTAACCATATACATAAACAACAACTGTGAAAGCAAGTATAAATGGCAGATCTTTACCAGTGATAACTGTATGTATATTTGTATTAGTTTCAAAAACTCCTAAAAACAGTGTAAATACGGTGTCATTATGCATTTTGGAAAATTATGGCAAGAAAGAACGATGGAGAGTCGATCATTGGTTGTTACTATGGGGAGAAATATGAGGAAGGAACATGGGAAGCCACTGTGTTGGGCTGTCCATGTTATTCGTACTACTAACATTTGCACAGTAACAATTGTCTTTACGCGTGTAAAATGGTCTCATCAAAAATAAGGTTAGTAACCAGGATGCATGGAAGCCGCTGTGTTGGGCTGCTCATGCCATTCGTACTGTTAGTAGGCTGTAAGGTAACAAATGCCACCATGGGAATAGTTCGATCTTTACGTGAGTGAGGTTAATCGCCGAGGTGCAGGGGGGTCACTACACGAGAAGTTTATGAATCACAGGTGTGCCATTGTATTGTGAAGAGAATGGACCTGGCGATGGTTATACGATTTTTAATGCCCTCGTCACTTCTCTTAAAAAATTGTCGGGCGTTTAGAGGCACAGCAGAATTAAGAACAGAATGAGCTACTGCCCGTGGGGAGTGTCATAAGAGTATAATATGTGGCACACAATCAATATTTGCTAATAAAGACACAAGGATGGGACAGAGGTTAGAGCGGCATGGCGCGCAATATTATAGCGGGTACCTTTAAGCGCTCCGTTTTGGGGCTTCTAAGGAAGGATTCAGCGCAGTTGAGCTGGATCGAGAAAAGGGAGAAAGGAGAGGTGACGGGGGGGGGGAGAGACAAACAGAGACAAAGTTCAGACGTTTAGGCATCGACTCTTATGATAACGTTACGTGTCTTCTTCTCGTGGTGTCTCCATACCGGGAATGCGCTCTACACGACTTGTGCTGCCGCTGCCTTCCTGTTTGCTAGAGACAGCGCCGGTGTAGATAGTCTTTCTTCACCTTTCACTACAACTTTAAAAAACTATCGGCTCTGTTGATGTTAGTAGAGCTACCACATTCATTCTTTGATAGATGTGTAATTAATTCATAAAACTTGCGTTGTGTATGGGTTGTATATTGCGCTATATTATAAGCGCTAAACAATATAATTTAAGGATTATTGTCTGATGTTACGTCATTGAACTGGATATCGTCCAAAGTGTGATTTCGAAAACTATGGAGGTTGGGTGATGTTGGACAATTGAGAATAAACCAAAGCGTCTATCATGATTATGGTCAAAAGTAGTTATTGGGAAGTGATGAAAGCTATTGTTCCTCTTAGGCTCCACTGGAAACGTGGTTACGGTACATTTAACCAGGGAATGTCATCATTCAGGCCTACTGAATTTGTTTTCAGACGGTGTACCCACCTTTGTTCTTTTTCAAAAAGTCGTTTTTCGATATTAGGGGAACTCAACCCCATTGTTTCCAGTATAGTCCATTTTAATTCATCAAGTGTGTGTTTGTGGTCGATGAAGTGGCCACTCATCTTGGTGGTGTGACGTTTACATTTGATGTTGCTTCTGTGTTCAGATTCGTTGTTTTATTTTGCGGCATGTCATCCCGATATATCTCAATTTGCATGGACAGGTGATCATGTAGATGACATGTGTAGTATTGCAATTAATATGTTGTCTCATTGTCCAAGTAAAGTCAGGTGCTAATTTGATGGATTTCGTTGTTTCTGTTAGATGACAGACGGAGCAATGCCCACACGGGAAGTGGCCAACAACTGGTGGCATGCCCCATAGCGTGTTGTTGATTATTTTTGTCTTCTCTTGCAAAGGGCGAGTGTGTACTAGCATGTCTTTGAAGTTCTTGGTTCTTTTTTTTTTTTTTTTTCTAGGGGTGACAACTTCTAGGGTCGGTTGGGAATTTCCAGAGTTTAAGTATAGGTTATATTTTTCACTGCCGCCACAGGGTCCCTATCTTGAGAGGGTGGATCTACCCATTTTTTAAATAGATTGATGTGGTAGATCTGTTCCCTGGCTCTGGTTCCAGGTATGGCTATTCTATAAGTGACGGGGTTTACCCGGCTGACTACTGTATAGGGGTCTTGCCAGGTTGCTAATAGTTTTTTCTCGGAGGTTGGCATCAGTATAAGAACCTTGTCACCGATGGCCAGCTGACGGGCCTGAGCACCCTTGTCGTATTGTTTCTTATGTTTTTGTTGGGCTTCTTCAAGGTGTTGGTGTACCTCCTCCCAGAGACCCATAAGGTTCTCTTTAAGGGTAGTGGTGTATGTTAACAAAGGTCTTCCTTCCTCTTCTTCCTCAGTCCATTGTTCTACTGTCATATCTAAGAGGGTGCGTGGTTTGCGACTGAAGACGAGTTTAAAGGGACTGAACCCGGTTGATGATTGTTCATGTGTACGTATAGCGAATAGGACCAGGGGGAGCTTTTGAACCCAGTCTTTTCCTGAACCTGTGATACATTTCCTCAGTATGGTTTTTATGGTCCGGTTATACCGCTCTACCAGGCCATCCATATAGAGATGGTAAATGGCAGTACGCAGTTGGCGAATACTCAATAAGGTACAGACCTCCTTCATCAACCGGGACATAAATGGGGTCCCTTGATCGGTTAAAATCTCTGAGGGAAACCCAACCCGTGAAAAGAAAGAAATCATAGCTTGAGCAACCACAGGGGTAGTCATGCTTGAAAGGGGTATCGCCTCAGGGTAACGGGTGGGGTAGTCGACCTGGACTAATATATATCGATGCCCTCGAGATGAGGGAAAAATAGGGCTTACCAAGTCCATACCTACCCGTTTGAAAAGGATATTGATTATGGGTAAAGGTCTTAACGGGGACTTTTTGTCTGTAGACGGGTTGATCAACTGACATCTGACACAAGAAGCACAGAACCTAGCAACCTACCTATAGACCCCAGGCCAATAAAATTTTTCTAGTAGGTAGTGTAGAGAGTGTTCCTGTCCATAATGCCCACCCCCAGTCTGGCTGTGCGCTATGTGCAAAGCTTGTTCCCTGAACGCAAGGGGAACCAGGAGTTGTTCCCTTTTTGAGGTAGGTGACCCATTGATTCTATAAAGGAGTCCCCGCTTGATAAGGAAATATGGTCCTACCTTGTTGGGGTCTTCTTTGTAGGCCTAGTTCCATGCCTGAGTTAGAGTGCTGTCATCTCGTTGGGCGCTGCGGAAGCTACGGGCCGGCCATTCACTGTTTTCTGCGGAGGAAAGAAAACAAGTAACAGTGGGACATAGGACTTTGCATAACCTATCCGGTCTTTTCTTTTCTCTGACCTAGACTTTAGGACTTTGGGTTTCTTCTGGGGAAAGTCAGAGCCGAGAAGGGTGCTTCTTGTAACCATTCTATTTCGGGGGACGGTCTGGACACATTAGTTAGGTAGTCGTCAAATCGGGGAAGATCTGTTCCCAGTATGACTCTTTCTGGGAGAGCGGGGACTATGCCAACCTGTCGTACCGGAGTTTCCCCTTCTATCTCCATAAGAACATTAGCTATGGGGTACTGGCATACGTCACCGTGCACACAGGACACCTGTATATGGGCCTCAGTTTGGATATGATTGAGGGGGACAAGATCTTGGGATATCACCGTGTGATGACACTCCGTGTCTAACAGGGCGTCAATAGGTCTGCCATTAGGGCGGAAGGTCTTTCTGTATCTGGAGACGTCTCCTCCCGTAGCTAAGACCCTTCCCCGAGTCAGTCCAACCTCCATGGGTTCCACTGGTTCTTTCTTTTCTGGACAATTTCTGGCTATATGTCCCCACTCCATGCATTTAAAACACTGGGGTCCGGACGTTGAAGGGAAAAACGGTGGAGGCGGCTTCGTCAGTCCCCTTCCTACGCTGGGTGTTTTACTTTCTGTCGGTTTGAGGGATGATCTAAGCGTGATGGGTGATGGTGCCCTTACAGGTTGTGCTTTGAAATCTGGGGACCAGTGATAGGCACAGGCCAGGTCCACTGCTGTTTGAACAGTTAAATGGGGATGTTGTTTCAACCAGGACCTAGTATTAGTAGGGAGTGCGTCTAGATACTGTTCTAGATAGATCTTTTCTGTAACCTCTTCCATGGTGGAGTCGTTAGGTTGTAACCACCTTTCGCCCAAGTCTCTGATGCGGTAGTACAAAGCTCTGGGATTGTCGCCCATCCCCCATTTCTCCTTTACGGAATTTGGACCTATAGTATTCCGTGTCATACCCCAACCTTTCAAGGATCATTCTCTTTTTGTTGGGATAGGGTGTGTCTCCGGCAGGGTTAGCAGCCTGGTACGCAGCTCGCATTTTGCCGGAAAGGAGGGGAGCTATATATTGACCCCATCTCTCGGGAGGCCAACTAGCAGTTGTGACCACCCTCTCGAAGTTGACGAAAAAGTAATCAGGGTCCTCCCCTTCCTGGTACTCTTGGAGCACTGAACTAGGGTTTTTGGGATGGACCCGGGCCGTTGTTATGGCGTCAGTTAACCGCAATATAGCGGTGTCCTGGACTTGTTGATTCGTCACTAGTAGGGTAGCCTGTTCTTTCAGGGCAGCCTGGAAGACTTCTCTGTCTTTCTGGGCTGCCTGCGTTTGACTTTCCAGGACCAGCTGTAGGTGTCTCTGCCCCTCAGCTAACTGGGCGATCATCTCCTCCATGGTGACGGGTTGGGTCATAGTGGCTTAAATGAAACTATCCCACTTCTGACACCACTGTGATTCCCGCCCCCTTCCCTTTTCCCTTAGGCGTATGCGAGGCAGAGACACTGGTGGATTAAGTGATTCCTTTATTGGTTGCTATGGAGGCAGTCCAAGTAAGGAGGTTAGGAGAGTTCGTTGGACGCTGATTCAGTCTTTGTGTTTTCAAGGGGGGGGGAGAATAAACGCCTTGACAGTCTTCTGGAGAGGGGGAAAGCTGTAGTGGTTGTCAGCCGGTGTCAGCCGGTTCCTCTTCTTCGTCAGGGGCAGCAACAGGTGGCCTGTTCCTCAGGACAAGAAAAAGGGACAACGTGGTCAGCAATTAAATCACGGGCTGATATATGTCACCACCGACACCCTCAAGGTGTGTATGTGTTCAAGAAGGGAGGGGGTGTTGTGTACTGAGGATGGGAGTGCATAAGGATAATAGCGGTGTGGTACAGAAGACGGGGGGGTTCTCTACAATCCTGCCCTCCACCAGCCTAACGTGAGGAAAGTAAACAAGGGTACTTGCCTCCAGCCACGGCCCTCCGGGGTCGTGGCTGTCACAGTCTTGCCGCCCTCCTCCTCCTCTCCGTGGGGCCGGCTGGACTCATGCGCGTTGCCACTGGGCGGTTCGGTGCTCTCTTCTTTGGCCTTCTTGGGGTCTTCCTCCTCCGTTGCGGTTTCGTCTCCTGCCTCGAGTCTGCGAGTCTCGGCGACGCTCAAAACCGACGTGCTGTTCTCCGGCTTCCTGATTTGAAGTTCCTCCTCCCGCGCGCTGTGTGTGGAAAAGACTAGACCGCCTACGGTGTTCTCCGGCGGTCTAGTCGCGGGCGCCATCTTGGAAGTCCTGCTCGCGAAGAGCGCGGGACTACACTGTACATCCAAAAAGGTTATGCTCTCATTGCTAATAGATGAGGTGAAACTCAAATTTACATTGTTGTCATTAATTTGTTTGATAAAATCATCAGCACTTTGTTGAGAACAATTCTACACTATAAATAATTCATTGATAAATCTCAACCATGATATTACCCTTTCATTATAAGTGTGTTGATATTCCTTCATGAGGACCAGCTCCTCCCACCAGCCCATGAAAAGACATGCATAACTGGGAGAGAAGCTGGCCCCCATGGCCACACCCTGTATCTGCTGGTACATTTGATTTTTATACAGGAACAGATATTCTCTAAGCAAGACATCAACATGTCTATCAACATGTTGTTGTGCTGGCCAAATTTCATTTGCCTGTTGGCCAGGAAGTACTCCACAGCTTTGATGCCATCTTGATTCTTTATACATGTGTAAAGTGCAGATACATCTGATGCTATCAGTGGGTAACTAGCTTGCCGTTGTATAGTTTCTTTTTTCCGCAAAAAATAACTTGTATCCTGCACATATGATTTTAATTTTTTAACATGCTCTTGTAAAAAAGAATCTATATAGATGGACATATTTTCAAGTGGCCCATCGCACGCTGCTATGATAGGCCTACCTGGTGGCTTATTTAGGCACTTATGAATTTTTGGAACAAAATATATTACAGGTAAGGGCGGATGTTCCTTTTTTAAATACTTGTATTCCTCCAAATTCAAAAGGCCCAAGCTCTTCCATACCAATAGTTTCGTGAAGAACAGGTCCTGTGTGCTTTTAAGACGTTGCAATGAACTTTTCCTAAAGCAGTCAGGATTATTCAACTGAGAAGCTTCTTCTTCCATATAGTCTCTCAGGGGCCACAACACAATGCCCCCCCCCCTTATCAGAGATCCTGACCACTACTTCTTTTCCTTTTTTGAGTTTCTCTATTAGTTGGTGACACTTTCTTTCCTGGTTAGAGATTCTTCTACTCAGTTTGTTAGTATCAGTGTACAGTTTCTTCACTTGTGCCACTACTGGTTCATTAAATAAGTCAAGCTCCTTGGCCTTGTTCCAAGCTGTGAAGGTCCCTTAGTAAACCCAGATCCGCTACTGTTAAATTTGACACCATGGGATTACTTGGTTTTAAAATTGGTGTGAGTGTGTCTAGTATTCGCTCTCTAGGACTGGCTTGAAGCTGATGGAATTTTTTGAGCTTCAATTTCCTAATGAACTTGTATATATCTGCCCGTGTGTTGGTGTAGTCAAAATTACTTTCAGGGCAGTAAGAAAGTCCCAAAGAGAGTATCTGTCGCTCTGCTGCATCCAGATTCACATTAGCCAGATTTTTTTTTTTTTTAAAAGCTATATTTAATTTATTGAAAACACAACTTCCCACGCAGGGGGTACACAAAGCACGGGGGAGGCCGCAAGCAGCCAGAAAAATCGAGAATGTAGCACTTGAGGCCCGTCTGTCTAGAAGCCCTACCAAAGCCAAAGGGACCTAATCCCGGCCCCATGGACAAAGCTGGTGGTGGAGTTCAGCTCACTCCATTCGGTAAGGCGCGGCAGAATTCAAGTCACCGGGGCCGCACATCTCGTACCCAATACTACCAGCCTCCCCTCGGCAGCAATGCACAACATAATAACCTCTAGACAAGAAACCCCCCCATCCCCCCCCCCCCCCCCAGTGGTGGTAGCTCTCAGACATACTAACTACAATCTTCAGCGGGAATTCATATCTGAAAGAGGTGGAGGGCTCGAAGCGAGGGTGGGGACACCGCAGCCGGCCATCCCGTGGTAAGAAAGCGAACCAATGGTCCCCAACGGAAGATGAAATTCTTAAAATTGCCCAGAAAAATATCCGCCATCCTCTCCGCACTCAACAACCTCCACAGCCTCGCATGCCACAAGGAGATCGCCGGGGCCTCTCTTTTCTTCCATGCCGCCGCTAGAGTGACCTTGGCCGCTCCCACGCAAAGCCAGAGAATCTTTTTGTCCGCCCGCGTTTGATGCTCGAGGAGAGGATCCCGAAGGCCCAGCAACACGTGAGCCAAGGAGTCCGCGATCGGGTACCCCAGGATCTCCTTAATGTGGGACAAGATCTCCTCCCAGTAGGGGCGGATGATCGGACAATCCCACCAGATATGGCGAAAATCCCCCAGCAGACCACAGCCCCTCCAGCATCTATCCGATGTGGCAGGGAATATGCGGTGTAGTTTGGCGGGTGAGAGGTACCAGTCCAGCATGGTCTTGAGATGTGCCTCCCTCAATTCCACCGAGTGATTATGTTGGATCATGTCTTTCCATAGATGGGCCCATTCTTCATTCGTGATGGCGCGTCCAATAAGGTCCTCCCAGAGGCCCATGTACCGTGGTCTCGGGGAAGTAATCGTGGCTAAAAGATGACTATAAATAAATGAGATGGCACCACGCATGGACGAGGAGCGGGACAGAAAGACTTCAAAGGGGGTGGGCGGCCTAGTCGCCGCCACTCGAATGGACGGGGTCAGTGCCCAATGCAACATTTGAGCGTGGCGGAACTGGTCCGACTGGGGGACCCCGTAGTCTCGTCTGCAATTGGTAAATGTCAGCGGGTTATAGCCATGAAAGAGATGCGTGAGAGCAAGGCATCCCCCCTCCCTCCAGGCATCGAAGGGCCCTTCTCGCAGTGCTGGAGGGAATGCCGGGTTAAAGTGTATGGGTGTAAAGGGCGACGGGAACGTGGTCCACCGCTCATCCCCAGACACCGAATCCCAAACCTTCAGGGTGGTGCCGGTGGGTGTGCTGATGTACGCGTTCCGGGGTCTATCCCCCTTAGGCCTACACACCAGGTCCCAAATCGTTCGTCCCATCACACTTCTATCCATATGCAGCCAGTGTTTCTCCAAGAGGGGCTGAGTCCATTCCACCAAAACCCTTAATTGGGCCGCCTTGTAATAGAGGCGCAGGTCCGGTAGGCCCACCCCCCCATCCCCCGAGGGTGCCGGAGAGTGGCAAACGAGAATCTAGCCCGTCTCCCCTGCCACACGAAGCGAAGTATAAGAGTCTGGATGCGACTAAAAAAATCACTGTCTAAGACAATAGGAAGAGCCTGGAACAAATATAAGAACTTCGGGAGAAGTGTCATTTTGATCGCATGAATTCTTCCCAGCCAAGAGATAAATAATGGCTTCCAGCGGTGCAAATCAGCCTGGATCATGGCCAGAAGGGGGGGGGGAAATTGGCCGAGTACAGTTTCCCGATCGTGGGTGTCAGGCGGACCCCCAAATAAAGTAATGAAGAAGGGGTCCACGGCAGAGGCGAAAGTGGGCGGAGGCGGTCAACTTCCGTTGCAGAAAGCGTGAGGTTAAGAATGTAGGATTTGTCGTAGTTCACCTTGAAGCCCGCCACCGCCTCGAAACGTGCCAGTGCCGCCTGGACCTGGGGGAGGGAGTGCGCAGGATCCGCCAGGGAGAGCAAGACGTCATCCGCAAACAAGGAGATCTTGTGTTGCTCGCCTGTGAATGGCAAGCCCCGTATGCCCGAGTGCTCTTGGATCGTCAATGCCAAAGGTTCAATACTTAAGGCAAAAAGCAATGGGGATAGGGGACACCCCTGTCGTGTGCCTCGTGAGTGTGAGAAAAAGGCTGAGAACCGGCCGTTAACCGTGACTCACGACCGAGGGTCGCTGAAGTTGGCTTTGAGCATGGTCAAGAATCGGTCCGAAAAACCAAACGCAGCCAAGGTACGAAACAGAAATTGCCAGTCCACCCGGTCGAACGCCTTCTCGGCATCGAGTCCGAGCAACACCGCCGGGATGTTAAAGCGATTGGCCTTCTCGATGAGGTGTATCACCCTTCTAATGTTGTCGTGTGTTTGACGTCCTTTAATAAAGCCCGATTGGTCAGGGTGAATAAGCACTGGCATCAGATCCTGCAGCCGAGTCGCAAGGATAGAAGAGTATAGCTTGGCGTCGATGTTAAGCAGGGCTATTGGCCTATACGACGAGCATGCAGAGAGGTCCTTACCCGGCTTGGGGATGATTGATATGACCGCCTCCACCATTGAGGTCGAGGAAACCCCCGAGTCGGCCATAGCATTGAACAGCTGGACCAGGAAGCCACTAATATCAGCGGCGAAGGACTGGTAGAAGAGGGCCGTAAATCCGTCCGCCTCAGGCGCCTTATGGGGTTTCAGAGATTTGATGGCAGTTAACACCTCTTCTCGGGTGATGGGGGCGGAAAGTCGGTCATTCCAGTCGCTCGAGACCTGAGGGAGCGGAAGCGCGCCCAGGTAAGACCTTTGGGCGACGGGGTCCAGAGCACTGCCCGAGTACAACTTCGCGTAATACTCCCCGAAGAGCTCAGCCTTAACCTCATCACAATGCTGGAGCACTCCAGCCGCGTCACGCACTCCCTCCACATACTCCCTCTCCTGTTTGCGGCGAAGTTGGCGAGCTAGGTGCTTCCCCACCTTATTCCCCTGAGCGTAGGAGAGATGGCGGAGCTTCAGGAGGGTGAACTCTGCCCTGTTGTTATAGTGGGCTCGGAGTCTGCCCCTAAGTGCAGTCAGCGGCTGCAATGTTTGTCTGGAGGGTTGGGCTTTATGGACCAGCTCCAGCGCAGCGAGTTCCCTTTCCAATGTCTCACGTTCAATCCTCCTCGAGCGATAAGGGCTAAGCAGCTACCCCTCACGGAAGCCTTGAAGGCGTCCCACGTATTGAAGACCGAAGTGTCCTGCACCGGGTTGAGTTCGAAGAAGTCCCGAATCGCTTTACGGAGCCCCGTGCATGAGGACGCATCGCGCACCATTGAGGCTGGGAAGTACCACCTACGCGGGACAGTACCCTCCGGTGTCCAGCGTAGGCCGAGCGCGAAGAGACCATGGTCAGAGACAGAGAGAGGGAAGATCTTGGCCTCTCTCAGGGACCCCTGGAGAGATTGACTATCAAAAATATGATCCAGACGGGAATAAGCGCGATGCACATGCGAGAAAAAGGTGTAATCTCGGGACAGGGGATGTAGGGAGCGCCATCCATCCAACAGACCCATTTCGTCAAACTTCCGACGCAGCTCGTCGGAGAAAAGACCCGTCTCCGCTCTTTGTTGATGCGAACTATCCAAATCCTTATCCCAGACCAAGTTGAAATCCCCCATCACGAACAGCGCCCCTTCCACAAAATCCTCTATGGTGCTCAACAACTCTAGAAGGAACCTATTTTGCCCCGCATTGGGAGCGTATAACACTAGAAATGAGCAAGTCTTACCGAGTAGTACACCCTTGACTATAATCCACCTGCCCTCCCTATCGCTCCGGACCCCCAATGGCTGAAACTGAAGTGTCGAGCGGATCAACAGAGCCACCCCCCTATGTTTGGAGGATGCTGAGGATCTATAAATAAGGGGGAATTGCTTATGTTTCAATCTGGACTCATCCTTCCGGGCCAGGTGGGTTTCCTGCAGACCAACCACATCTAGGTGATGATCTAGGATGTACTTCCAGACCTTCTGGCGTTTCTGGGGGGAGTTCAGTCCCTGCACATTCCAAGTTCCTAGGGTAACAGGCATAACTAACCCTCCACACTTCCCATCTCTACCAGCCCCCCCATTCAAAAAGCCTCATGTGTCCCGCCACCCAGTATCTGCCCCTCACCCACCCGCAGCACCTAGAACGATAGCTCCCCTCAAGTATACCAATAATCCTCCCCTGTGTCATCAGATGTCCCAGTCTCCTCCTCCCCCTCCCCCCTCTCAAAACCCCCGCTAGACGCCACTCATACCCCACGCTCTCCAACAGCCCCAGGCCACCACCACCGGTCCCCCCCTGCCCCGACCCCCCTTCCACCCCCTTCCTAAACGTGACCCAACAACAAACCAACAAAATACCCCCCTCCAGAAACACATAAACAAACAAACCCCAAAAAAGAAGAACCCCTGGACCCCAGAGGTCCGCAGCGAGGGCCAGTGTTGAGACCCTCTGAGAGCAGGAATCCAGATAGCAGTCGGTGTTCCGCCCGCTCTCCAGTCTGGGGCGTCTTCCCCAAAAGTACATAGCACCCACGGTACCTGAATGGAGGGGGGGGTGTCCCTCCGACACTCAGCAGCCTCCCGTCTCCCCTCAAGCCACCGATGAGCTGTCCTGTGGCGGCACCACCGTCACATTCACCACGGAGGCCACTGCCCCATTTCTTTCTTGTTGGCTGGCCATAGGATCCAGCCTATTCTGCGTTACGGGTCGCCCCACCCTATGCCAGGAGGAGGAGCTCCGTTGGCGCCGCGACGGTGATCGGCCTTCCCTCGGAGAGGGGGCCGCGCTGTCCAATCCAAGGAGATCTTTGGCAGCCTGTAGGGAACGGATCTGGACCAGTCTGTTCTGCCATCTGAAGATGAGGCGAAAGGGATGGCCCCAAGAGTATGCTACCGCTTGATCGCGTAGGAAGGACGTCACTGGTTTAAAGGCGCGTCTCTTCTGCAGCGTAGATGCCGCCAGGTCCTGAAACAGCTGGGGACGATGCTCTCTGAACCGCAGATCGGTAATACCCCTCGCTTTCCGAAGGATACGCTCCTTGAGTTGAAAATCCTGGATGCAGACCAGGATATCCGGAGGGGGAGCCCCCGCACCCCTCGGGAGACCCACTCTATGGACCCTGTCCATCTTGACCTCCTGTAGGCCGTCCTCGTTAAGGATCTGCAGGAAGAGGGCCTCCACGTAGCCACGCAGGTCACCCGCCTCACCATCCCAAGGTACTGCCCGAATGCGGATGTTGTTCCGGCGAGATCGGTTCTCTAGGTCCTCCGCATGAGCCTGTAGATCCAGGTTCTGCTCCGTCAGCCGTATCACATCTTGTTGGAGCTGGTGCACGTCCCCCGTGAGCCCCAAATCATGCTCCTCCAGCGTCGCCACCCGCTCGCCGATGCCATCCACCTCTCTCCTCACCTCCTTGAGATCCGAGGCGAGCTGGGAGCGAAGTTCCGTGATGTCCGCCTTGATAGCGGAGAAGAGCCTTAGTAGCCAGCGCCTCCTCATCTCGTAGCCGGGGGGAACCGCTGGGTCCGGGAGGTGTCGGCGGATGTGCCCCCCTCTGAGGTCCCTCCCTGCCGGACTTTCACCTGCCGGACTTGTTGGACATTGCGGCTGTCACGACAACTACAGCTCTCGGAGGTTCAGAGGTAGGTAGCGCCACCTGTCGCCTGACACAGTCTCGCCGGGGTAGCCCTCCTCTACAGTCCCGCCGGTGCTGTTAGCCTCCAAAAGTTCCGGTTCAGATGGCCCACTGTCTACCACCTCTAGATCCTTCTCAGCAGAAGTCTACAGCCAGGCCGGGGCAGGGATGAGCACCCAGGTAACCCCCTTGTGGAGCATCCCCCGCTCTGCCACTCCACGTCGCCAGCCGAGCAAAGATCACCCGTCTAGGCCATCTCAACCTAGGCCGGACGTTGAGGACGCACACTCTCCTGCTCGGGTTGGCGGTCCCCCTGCGCACCGAGGTGCTCTACAGGCGCTCCTAGGCGCGCACATCCACTGTTCATGGCGCTCTCACTCTCCTCGGCAGCCTTCAAGCCCTACTACCGCCCAGCTTCAGGGTTCAGAACCATGCCAGGAGACCCGTCCCGAGGCCCCTCTTCACCATCAGTCGCCGGTATCCGGGCAGCAAAGATTGGGGCACTAGATGGGAAAGTCCCCGAGGGGTCACCAGCGGAGGCCCCCTCAGAGTCGCTCAGGCCACAGAATCCCCGCTTCCAGTCTCCAGCCCCGTTTTCAGTCCCCGGCCGGAGCGCCTTACCGCTGTAGCTGTGGGCCTCAGCATTTCTCGAGTGTTCCGGCTGCCGAAGTACTCCGCTCCAGACCGGGGGAAGGGCGTGGGCAGTCCAGCCTCCGTCGGGGCAAAGCCAGGCCCCCCAGCACGCGGGTCGCGTTAATCGAGGCGGAAGATCCCCGGGAGCCACTCCGTAGAGGCCGTGAGGCCAACCGAGGCCGAGGTCTCCCGTCGGTTGTGCGGTGCCGTCCGCTGCTCCTAGGCACTGCGTGTGGTGAGTGGGCTCCCGGAGGCCCAGCAGGCCGCCCCCCACTCGTGAGGCCATCTCACCATCGGTCGCGGGGCCAATCCGCCCTCCGTTGTCAGCGGCGCCGACACCGCGGCGCCGCAGGGGGCACCGCTTCCAGCCTCAGTTCAAATCGAGGTCCCCGGCTTCCAGCGGGCGGCCACGCCACAGGCCTCTCTGTCGCCGGGTGGCCCTCGCTCCGCCAAGTGGTCCGTCCCCAGCTCCAGACCACCTACACGGCCTCCGGAGGGTCAGCGCAGGCTCTAGAGCGGCCGGTAGGGATCCGGGAGGGAGCTATACAAAGCCAGGCAATCATGGCGGCGGAGGGACTAAAAAACACGTCCTACTCCGTCGCCATCTTGGACACGCCCCCTCAAGCCAAATTAATTTTGATATTGTCATTTGAAGCGGTTTTAGTGGATCGGGATGTCGTTTCTATTTCCATCTCCATTGCCCCCGTCCCCTCACTGGTCTTGAATTGCCACTGCTGCCCACATTTTCTGGCTGCCTGCCTTCGTTCTTGCCTACTCTCGGTCTGAAGTTTTTGGGCGGTTTGTTGTTTCTTGGCCTTAGCGTCTCCCTTCTACTTCTCCTTAGGTAGTCTAGCTCGTCCCCCAATGATAGCTTAATAGCACTTTGGTCAGGTCTGTTTGTCGCTGCTTCCGTCGCGGATTCACTCTCTAATGCAGAGCTGACCTTGGATGTTTATGTTATCTCTCCCTGATAAGCATTCTTTTCCATTTGGACCTTTCTTTTGTTTGCAGTGGCATTTCTAAATGAGTCATACTTACGGGCAAAAGTGAAGATTTGGCCATTTATGTAATCGAAATAAGGAGAGAGGAGAGGAGGATATGGCTAGGTTCGTCCTCCTAGGTACTAATAACGCAAAAAAAATCCGACACCAGGGATCAGAGAACCTAGCTAGATGGGAAGGGAGAGTGTCTACTTAGTGAGTAAGACGCACCTCAAATAGAGAAAAGAAAATACTTTTCTTGAGTCCCCTCACTCACCAAAGGTTTCCCCTAGGCGACATGCTTCATCATTGGGGCCATCCCAAGCATCTACTGCTTGGGGCGTGCTGCGACTTGCGACAGTTACGTAGGAGCACTATTTAGTGAAGACTATGTGTAGTGCAGTCAGAGGGGAGTGGTGTGGGTTTAAATAAAAAATTACCTAGCTAGTGAGCGGAAATGAGTTTATTCGTGCTCCTAGTTGGTAAAGGATAAAAAGGGGGGTTAATAAAAGGGAGGAATTAGGTAATAATGTGCTAATAGTCCCTAGTATTGAAAGCCAACATGTTTCGAGGTTATCCGCTAAACCTCTTCTTCAGGACCGCATGGGGACCAGCCCCATGTGTACCACTCCGTGCAAAGACCTATAATAAGGTGATAAAGTAAAAAGGAAAAATTAACGCGCACATTAGTGTCAGCGTAAATCAATTACATACGGTTAGATTGAACGCGTAGTATCTGGAGAAATACAAAAAACATACATGTTAATACGCTGCCTGCCCAACGATGTCGTGGGCAGGTGATTCATCTAAGATCAATTTCAACCGTAGGTGATGGTGCTCATGCCTGCAACTTAGAATAGGTGTAGACATCCAATGTAGTCTGGTAGAACACATATGAAAAGACATTACACTTGCGATGGGACATCCGACATAACAGACACAACATAAAACATATATAGTGGCGTTTGGACCTACTTAGTAGTTAATCAAAATTTGCCTCATGGTCTGCCGGGGTGGAGGAGCCTAAATAACGCTAGGAGAGAGTGGGGGTTATAAAGCTTAGAGTTGGTATGGCGTTACAGCCCTGCAGAATGGACAAAAGTTCAAGTTAGTGAAAAAAAGGAAAAAGGGGCTCAAGGTTGCAAGTTAGCCCCGGGCGCAGGAGAGAGAAAACTTACTTGACTCGGCTTGCCTCCGTCAAATTAACCTATTGGATCCCATCGGCGGACCGCCTCTTAGCGTGTCCTGGGTTCCAGTGGTTTAAATACTCTCTGAGATTGTTTGAAAATGCTTAGTCACCGGCTCTTGGAAGAGAAGAGCTGGGCCGTGTGTAGCGCTTCGTTTGTAGCGGCCATCTTGAAGTTAGTAGGCAATGCGTTTTAGATCTATGAAAGTTGGATAAGGAATGTAAAATAATTGTGAAGGGTGCGGAGCACACTAGCATTGATGGGGAAGAGTTAGAGAATTATTAGGAAAAAATTATTGAAAGCGGACAATGGTGAGTCTCGAACCTGGGAGGTCGAGAGGGAGTTGTCTTAGTAGTAGGAGGAAACACAATAATGTGGCGGCCATTTTAGCCTAGTCGGCTAAGGAAGGGAAAGATAGGGAAAGACATAGTCCCAGGCACAATTAAGAAGGGTGGGCACTGGCTCATAGCTAAAAAAGGAAAAAAATGACTAATGAGGAAAAATTTAAGGTAACAAAAGAAAAAGAAAAATTAAAATTAAAAATGAATGGAAAGAAATATTAATAGAATTAAGGACAAAATTAGAATGATGCAAGACATTGGCAACAAAGGTGTAAAAATGATGCACATGGTTTTCTTAAAGTAAAGATTATTAAGCAAAAAAAATAATTAAGAAAAACAGGTAATATAAATTAGGAAAAAGGACTAGGGGTTAGGCAAAAATCAGAATATACAACAAGTTAAAAAAGGAAAAATGAAAAAAGCAAAATATGTCCGTGGGGTTATGCCTGTTTATCTGACAAATTGGCCCCACGGGATATTGTCATTTAATCCTTTGGTATCGGTGCGCAGTTTGAAGACCCAGCGTTGTTCTTTTTCTAGCAGTCTAAGCTCGAGGTTGTCACAAGGCTTGATATGCTCCAGGACCACCCATCTCATGTCGTTAGGTGTGTGTTGCATGTCGTTAAAATGTGCTGTCATTCTGGTACTTGCTCTGTGGCATCGGATGTTGCTGCGGTGTTCACAAATCCTTGTGCTCACCTTCCTAGTTGTCATGCCCACATAGTGGAGATTGCAGGAGGAAGTGATCAGGTAGACTACACCCACTGTGTTGCATGTCGTGAAATTTCTGAGTTCCCATGCCGTGCCTGTGTTGAATTGGACCGTTTTTGTGGTCGAGGTCAGGTACACTGCAGTTATGACAGGGGTGATGGCCTGTAGGTATGGTGCTTATGGTTTTTGGCATGTTCCTCTGGTTCGCTTTTGGGCGTGTGTACACCAATAGGTCGCGTAGATTCTTTCCCCTCCTATGTGAAAACATGGGTGTTGGGATATCAAGGTTGCCGCTGTTAAGGATCCTCCAGTGTTTTTTTACCATCTTGGTGATTTTGTCCGATGCTGTGCTAAAAGTGGTGATGCAGATGGGTCTCCTGTCTTTTTCGGTTTCCTGTTTAACGTAAGTTTCTAGGAGGGCACCTCTGTTGTTATTTTTTGCTCTCTTCTTTGCTTTATTGATGACATGAGAGGGATACTTTCTGTCTTTCAGTTTTTTTGCCAGGTCTCTGGCCTGTTCCTCATAATCGCACGTTTCCGTGCAATTTCTCCTTAATCTGAGGAATTGTCCAAATGGTAGGTTCTCTTTGAGGTGTCTTGGATGAAAACTGTCGTAGAGCAAGAGACAGTTCTTCGCAGTGGGTTTAAAATGAGTAGTGTTTTTTAGGTGTCCTTCTGCGGCGTAGATGTTGAGGTCTAGAAAGGTAAGCTCAGATCTTCTCATTGTGTGTGTAAATTTGAGGAAAGGGTCTTGTAAGTTCAACCATTCTAAAAACAGATTAGCCTCTCTTTCATCGCCATTCTATATTACTTGGATATCATCTATGTATCTCTTCCATTCGGTGATCAGGGGCCGAAAGGTGTTGTTGTCTGAAAGGATCTTATGTTCTTCCATGTGGTAGACATACAAACCCGCTACACTAGGAGCGAAGGTGCTGCCCATACTGGTCCCGTGTTGTTGGAAGATTGTATCTTCGAAACGGAAGACATTTTCAGTGAGGGCCCATTTGCAACATTCCAAAACCATATGTCGCGGTGTATGGTAAGGCCAGGACACTCCATAGAGAATGTCTTCTAGGATGTCCAGGGTTGCCTTATGGGGTAGGCTTGTGTAGAGGCTTTCCACATCAAGACCTATGAGAATGTTGTTACTGGGGTCGAAGGGTAAGTCCTTGAGGAGGGAGAGGGCTGCTTTTGTGTCTTTGAGGTAAGTATTGGTATTCTGAATGAGCGGCCGTAGGAAAGCATCCGCAAATTTTTATAGTGGTTCAAGGATGGAACCGATACCTGAGACTATAGGACGTCCCGGGGGTTCTCCAACCGTTTATGGATCTTTGGTAGTGTGTAGAAGTATGGCATTGTGGGGTGATTGTTGATCAAGAAATCACCCTCTTTTTTAGTTACCCAATCGTGGGCCAGGGCTTCTTCCACCATGCTGGTTACTCCAATTCGTATACGTTCGGTAGGGTCTTCTGCGATGCGTTTGTAGTTCCTCTCGTCAGATAGGAGTCTGAGGCATTCTGAACGGTATGCCTCTGTGCTTTGTATAACGATGCCACCCCCTTTGTCGGCTGGCTTGATGGTGATATCTCCATTGTCCGCCAGAGATTTAAGTGCCTCTTGCTCCGTTTTGGTCGTGTTATGGAAGACTTTGAGTGTTTTTGGATCCAAGTCTCCTGCTTCTCTTAGAACTGCTTTCTCAAAAGCCAGTAGTTCTACTTGTAGGGCGATGGCTGGTGGTGTGAATGTTGACTTTGGGCATAGGTTGGTGTCACTTCTTGGAGCGACCGTTATTGGTTTATTATCAAAATAAACTCTCAGTTTGAGTTTCCTTATGAACTCGCTCAGTTCACAACTGAGTAAGAACTTGTCCAGGAATGGGGTGGGTACGAAACCCAAACCCTTCTCTAGGACCTCGAGTTGGTTCTTAGGTATGGCGGTCCCTGATAGGTTAACCACTAGACTTGATTGTTGCTGGTGCTCGGTAGTTTCGGAGGGCCCATTCTCCTCGTGTGACTCCGTGTGGGCTCCAGAGGTTGTGCCCAATGGACTTGTTGTCCCCTTCTTGTTTTTCCTCGCTGTGGTCCCTGGCCTCGTCCTAAAAAAGGACCCTGTGGTCCTGTGTATTCAGCTTGGGTACTGAGTTCCCAGTATGGGTATGGTTGTGGTTGATATTGTTGTGGACCATAGTAATAGGGTGCTGCTTGGAAAGGTGGCGGCTGTAAAGGAGGCCATCCATAATTGCCTGGGTTGCCCCTGTATCGCATCCTACGTCCTCTGTTGCGTTGTCACCTCGTGTAATTCCTCCGTCCTGGGCTTTGGTCTGAGCTGTTGGAGCTAGTATCTGATACGTCAGTGTCTGTATTGTATCCCGGATTTCTCCCGGTAAGATGGTACTCATCCCTAGTGTAGGGGTAGGTTGTTTCATGGTTGAAATTTTTGGCATCCTTTTTGAATTTCTGATATTTAGTGTCTTTTAAAGATGTCTCGAAATCCGTCATAGTTCTGTTCAGTTCCTCAAGGCGTTTTTTTAGTTCGGCTGGTGTTTGGAACGTTTTTAGTTTCACCTCTAGGGTGTGAATTTCTTCCATCGTCTCTTGTGCTAAGCGTGTAGCAGTTTTTATAATTAGCACAAGCCAGTCTCTTGTGCAGTGCCAAGAGATTAGCGACCAATCTTTTTTGAACAATTTATCCTGCTGGAAAATAAAAGGTTCATTGCGTACAATGAGTCCTCTGGGAGCAGCGTTAACTCTGAGGTATTCTGTCATCATTACTCCATGTATGATTGTTTTCACATGGTTCCTTTTTAGTTCTGTGAGTTCATCCCAGCACTGTGAAGCTTCATTGTTGCTTCCAGGTGTTGGATCTACCAGGGGGATCATGGAAGATATAATTCTCTCTACTTCTTCCTCAGTGTATGTTAGGCCTGTTATTCCTGCCATGTTTTGGAATGGTGTTGTAGTAAGTTGTCCCTAAACGTAAGTGTAAGGAAAAAGAAGAAGAGGGGAGGGGCTCCCGCAGCTTGCGCTGTATTAATATCGAAATAAGGAGAGGGGAGAGGAGGATATGGCTAGGTTCGTCCTCCTAGGTACTAATAACGCAAAAAAAGATCCGACATCAGGGATCAGAGAACCTAGCTAGATGGGAAGGGGGGGGGGTCTACTTAGTGAGTAAGACGCACCTCAAATAGAGAAAAGAAAATACTTTTCTTGAGTCCCCTCACTCACCAAAGGTTTCCCCTAGGTGACATGCCTCATCATTGGGGCCATCCCAAGCATCTACTGCTTGGGGCGTGCTGCGACTTGCGACCCACTCATTCTTCAATAGACCTTGGCCTATATATATATATATAAAAAACCTTAGAAATTCACTGAAAAAACCATAGGTTTCAGGGGCGTTATAGTTAGCTGGACTTTTCACTCGTACAAAACCATAGAAATTCCCCCGTTATAGTTAGTTCAGCTAACTATAACTCGCGCGCCCGCAATGCACTGCTGATGACGTCACATATTACATCACTCATGACATGGTCAGTGACATCACTCATGATATCACTGATGACATCACTGATGACATCATCCAGTGAATGTGTGTTTTTCTGAAAATTACATATGTTTTATATATGTATATCTCAAGGTCGATGGAAGAATAAATGGGTATATAAGTGTCTAAATGGATGATTTGTTTTTGAAAAATTGATTGTATAACTGACTGATTAAGTGTATCTTAGTGAATACATGGCTTAGTGAGTAATGTTTAAATATGTAAATATCTGTATCAGTCTCTCACTTTGTGTATAAGTGGCTGCATGGGTTGGTGAGTAGCTACATGAGTGTCTATATAGGTTATTAGTTGGTTTTTTGAGTATCAGTATAAGTGTCTGATGTCTGTATGGTTTGGTGGGGGGTATTACGTAGTGCATAGGTGCATGAATGAGTGACTCACTGTTTGTATGTGTTGAAGACAGCATGTGTGCAGGACTGTATGGGTGGATGAGTGTGTGCATGGGTGTGTTAGTGAGTGAATGACTGTCTCAATAGTGTCTCTATGAGAAACTACATATGTTTTAAACTAGTATATGTGACTATTGGTGTATATAAGTGAGTATATGTGAGAGTGAGAGATGGAAAGAGTTCCTGTATGAATAAGTATGTGTTTCTATAAGTGATTGTTAAAAAGACTAAGTATGTGTAAGTTTCTGTAGAAGTAAGTGTGGTGGTGTGTGTATAACTGTATATGCAGGTAAACGGATGTTTGATTCTTTATTAGCATGAGTGACTATGTGTGTGAGTAACTTTATGGATGAGTGGCGTTGTGTAACAGGATGTATAGGTGTATGAGTACATATGATGAGTGAGTACATGTATGAGTGACTGTATAGGACTGTTGGTGAATGAGTGGATGTGGATCTTACAATTACTGAATAGGTTGTTGTAACTGGTATTGGTATGTCCATTGTTTTGAAAATTTAAATTTCTATTTTTGAATGTGTGTATCAAAGGTTATATTAGGGGGAGAGGAGGTCTGCCACTCTATCACAAGGATGATGTCATCAGTGATGTCATCAGTGATGTCACTGACCATGTCATGAGTGATGTAATATGTGACGTCATCAGCAGCGCATTGCGGGCGCGTGAGTTATAGTTAGCTGAGCTAACTATAACGGGGGAATTTCTATGGTTTTGTACGAGTGAAAAGTCCAGCTAACTATAACGCCCCTGAAACCTATGTTTTTTTCAGTGAATTTCAAAGGTTTTTTTAAATGCTAATTTCTAGCTATGCCTACAGAGATAGGACATGTGAAGAAAGAAGGAAAAACGCACAGAAAGAAAAAAAAGAAATGCAGAAAGAAGCAACAGAAGTCCTCAAAGACGAAGAAAAGTGCAGGAAGAAGTATAACGTGCAGAAAGAACAAACAGAAGAGCAGAAACAAGCCTTGTTGCAAAATCATCCTGTACCCTCAACTTTTTCAGACGGATACTGGTGGTAACTGAGTCTGACTAACCAGTCCTAGAGCCAGTGCTATGTTAAAAGACACTCAGAATACAGTGAAAACACCTACATACACTAGGGCACACTATGTGTTGGGGTCCCCCTGTGATTAGCATGACCTCCTCTGTAAGCCCCTAGTATATAATAGGGCAGGGGATTAAAACTACCTCTTAAAACGCACCACAGGGCGTGTTTGAACACGTCACCTCATGCCCCGTCCCCTCCCTTCCCCACGGTGTAAACACGCCCTGTAGCCGTTTTAAGTTGGGAGATTAAGTCCCCTTGAATCCTGAGGGTCCCTAGGGTCCAACTAGACCACTAGGTACCTCCAGTAAGCGCCACAGAGCTGCGTTGCAGAGAGGTGTAAAAAGTGGCACGGCCTGCACCACCTCTCTGCAACGCAGAGCAGTGGTGCTTACTGGAAGCACCTGGTGGGCTAGATGGACCCCAGGGTCCCTCAGGATTGAAAGGGAATTATTTCCCCAACTTAAAAACGCGCCACAGGGCCTGTGGGCGTTCTGAGTTGAGAGATTAAGTCCCCTTGAATCCTAAGGGTCCCTAGGGTCAAACTAGCCCACTAGGTACCTCCAGTAAGCGCCACAGAGCTGCGTTGCATGGAGGTGTAAAAAGGGGCGTGGCCTCAGATCACCTGTCTGCAACGCAGCTCCCTGGCGCATACTGGAGATACCTGTTGGGCTATTTGGCCCTCAGGGACCCTCAGTATTGAAGGGGAATTAATTCCTTAACTTACAACTGGCCAGGGGGCGCGTTTGCAGAGTGCTGCAAGGAGGGGGCATGGCCTCCGGCGCGATGCCAGTCTTTTATTTATTTATTTTTAAGAAGGAGGGCTGTGTGGCCCCCTTTCTTTTTCTAATTTATTAGCCCTGGGGACCCAATCCCCCAGGGCCTGCACCCTAATTTTTTTTGTTGAAAAAAATTAATTTGGCCCTCCCAAGGCCTTAATCGGCCCCGGGGACCCCAACCCCCAGGTCATGGCCTTTTTTAAATTTTTTTATTCTTTAGGAGGGGGGCTGTGTTGCCCCCCTCCTCAGGCCACGTATGGCCCCGGGGACCCCATCCCCCGGGGCCGGCCTTTGTTTTTTATTTTTAAAAAAATATATATATTTATAGAAACACCTAGAACATGCTGGACAAACCGTATGTACCTATCACCATGACGATTTGCGTGATATTCATTAAAAGGCGACTATGCATACAATGAATCCACGTAGAATGTATTCACACCGCTAGTGAAGCTCTGACATGTCTGACACCCTACCGTGCCTAATCCCGGCACCCCCGCTGGTGGGTACTCTCCAAGAAGACACACTTGTCGTTTATTTATACAAACATGGGTGGCAATTGACGGGCACATTTAATACACATGCACACCAAGCCATTCAAAGGGAATTCGACAAAAATTCGACCAAACTATGCAAGAAACCCCCTCACGGTTAATAAAACACACATCCACCGCCGGATGTGTAATACTTTTTATTTTACTCTCTGGAAAGGAGACAAACCTCACTTGAGAGTCACAGCGTGCTCCTGGCGGAGCCCAATGCTGTGTTACACCCACCAGTGCCCCCCGAGTGCCACACACCTCTGTGTTGTATTCCACCAGCTAGTGCGTATGCTATGAGACACTCTAGCCCATGTGCACTGTAACACCACCCCGTGAATATGTCATGCCACACTTGCCTTCGCACGGGTTATATTGCCCCATCTAACGTGCCTTCCTCGATGCCTATGTTATAAAGCACAGCGCTATGCCATACATATTACAATCTGGGATCCATATCTTTGTCACAGTGCATACGCAATGTTACACTACCCAGCACATATTTTATATTACAACTTTAGAGACTACTTAGGTTACACAACACTGCCCTGTGCATATTACACTCCAAGGCGCATATCACATAGCAAGCGCTAGTGCCTGTGCTATCTCGTGCTCTCCAATGAATCTGTCATTGCGCACAATGTATTGCATATTATATTTCACGCCCCGGTTCATCTTATATCACACTTTTTGGTGCATAGTTTATACCATATACTATATCTAGTTTTCATTTTCAATCGTGCTCTCAGGACTATGTTCTATATAACACTGCGTCCACCTACCCTTTTCACGGGCATTACATTTTGCGATGGGGGGTGGAGGGTCAGGGGATGTTTCTGCCAAGTGAGCCCGGAGTCACAGTCCCAAACGTCCTCTTCTTCCTGAATAAAAGTGAGATTATGCTGCATACTTGTTCATATTTTAAGTAGTTCGCACAGACACACATTTTAAAAACAATAAAGTTCCTAATTCCTACCTCCTATGAACAGTTAGCTTGCTGCCCCATCCACCTCCTCCCTATCCTCTGTTGTCTGAATCCATGGACTAGCCTCCTTACTCCTGCCATGCATGGTCTGATGTGCTGCCACTGCCCTGCATTTAGCATGATGTACCAGTCCACTCATCCTGCCCTCCATTGCCCAATTCTATGGCCCATCATTGACCTCCTGCTTAGCCTCTGTGCTTTGCTTGCTGCCCCTATTCTCCTTCCCCCTGCCCTCCGATGTCTTTGTGCATGCCCCTGCTCCATCCTTTTTGACCACCATGGTCCATGGACCTGCCACTCCTATCTACTCTGAGTGTTCTGTTGAGCTGCCACTCCCCTACCACCTGCCTAGCATTGTCAGATGACTGTAACCTGTCCCTGCCACCTCCACCCTGCCTGTCTACATGCCATGCCCCTATCCCCTTCCTCCTGTCCTCCATGGTCCATTTCACTGCCACACCCTTCTGCCCTCCCTGGTCTGTTGTGCTGCAACTGCTCCTCCTGCCTGCCCCGCGTGGTCTGTTGTGAGGCCCCTTCCCCTGAACTCTCTTGTCTGTGCCCAGGTCCTGACCCTCCCATCTATCTTCCATGGTCCTTTGTGCATGCCCCTGCACCCTCCTTCTTGCCCATCATAGCCATTGTGCTGCCACTAACCCTCCCGCTTGCCATGCATGGTCTTCTGTGCTGCCATGGCCCCTCCCACCTTCCCTGTGTGGTCAGCTAGCTGCTCCTGACCCCCTCCCACCTTCCCTCCATGGTCTGTGTGTATGCCATCATAGTCTCAGTGTTGCTCTCCATGGTGTGTCTTGTTTCTAGTGCCCATCCTGCCTGACCTCCATGGTCATCTTGCTGCTCCTGCCCTGCCCCCTTGCCCCCAGCCCTCTGTTTCCATGTGCAGACCCCTATTCCCTCCCTCCTGGCTTGTCGGTTCCATTGTAATGCCCCTGATCCGCCCCTCCTGCCCTTTATGGTCTGTTATGCTGCAGCTTTCTCTCCTGTCTGTCCATTATGGTCAGCTAGCTACCATTGCCTCTTTCCCCTCTGTTGTCTGTTGTCCATGTGCATGGTCCTGTCCCCTCCCTATTGCTTTCTATGGATTGTTGTGCTGCACTCCCGTCCCGCAAGCCCTGTGTGGTGTATTGTGCTGCTGCAAACCCTGATTCCTGCCCTGTAGGGTCAGTTTGGTGCACCTCTCAATGTCCCTCCTGTCCTCTGTTATCCGAGTCCATGTCCCTACCCCAATTCCTCCTGCCTACCATGATCCAATGTACCATACTTGCGAACATTTTGAACTTAGTAAGAGGGAGATTTTGAAATAAAACTGGGGTATTGATATTCCCCTTTGAGTTACATTGAAAAAGAGAAGATTGTAGACAGGAAACAGATCAAGTAAAGCCCATTTGAGCTTAAAAACATTGGACGTTTCCTGGCTGAAACGGGTCTGTTGGCATGTATGGTTGTATGACCACTGCCTCTTCCTTCTGCCCACAATGGTCTATTATATTGCCACAGCCTCTCTTGCCAGTCCTGTATTGTTGGTTTGTTGCCCCTGCCCCCCCTTTCCACTGCCCTCCATAGTCTGTTGTGCTGCCACTGCCCTTCCTGCCTGCCTAGTGTGGTCAAATTGTTGCCTCTGCATTCTCCTACCTGCCTTCAATTTTCAGAGTCCGTGCCCCTGGCCTCTGCCTCTCAACAGTATCCCAATGAACAACTAGATTGCTAACATTCTATATTTATTACAAAAGTGTGGAATGCCTGACGTCATCTTGATGTAATCAAAACTGTAATGCCTAGAGCATTTCCTTTAGAAATTACATGTATGAGAGGGTCTTATTTGCATCAAAATTATGGTTAGTGCTCTAAAAACTAAAATGAGGACATATTTTCTGAGTTTTCAAATAGCGACAAAGAACTTTTAAATTATTTGTAATCTTAGTTTTTTTATCCAGTTGACCACTTGATTAAATGTTGCATCCAAGGGGAGAGAGTGTGGCGTTAATTCCAGAGCTGCAGACTTTGCAACTGGGGAACCAGGTTGGAGTTTCTGCTTCAGCTCAACATTCTGTGATTCTGGTCAAATCACTTAATCTCCCCATGTCTACAACCAAAATGAATTTGATCTTGTGTGATGTAACCAATGTTCATGTAAAGCACTCCAATACCTGACAAGTCTGCACTATATAAAACTGCAAATGCACAAAAAATAAGTGTTTTGCACACTTCTGTCATTGGGCTACATTTGGGCTACATCTGGGTGATATTTGGGCTACATTTGGGCTCTTTTGTCTCTGGTGGTTTTTTTAGGAGATTTATTTGTTATGAAGTTTACTAATTTCCTCATTTACTGCAGTCTCCTCAGTAGGAAATGCTTTCAGTTTTTACTTTGATTCCATCAAGAAGGTATTCAGATATGTCACACATTTGCCATAAATTCTGAATGTTAGCACTCTAGTTGCTCATTAGATCACTGTAGTAAAGCTACTGCTCACCACGGAAGTCTGCTGCTAGTATTAGAAGTGCATGTTTCAGTCTGCATATCAGAATTTATTAATGAAATAGAAGAGGATTTGAGAAGTCACTCAAAATGTGCCCTAATTTTTCTTTCTTCAGCACTAATCATAATTTCTATGGCAAAATGAACCCCTTCATTGTGTTCCTTTTTAAATTAAATGTTTTAAGTGTTACCAGTTTATTCCAATCAAGATGGCTTCAGGTGCCATACTTTTGTCATAAGTAAGACAGTAAGCGCTCTAGTTGTTCTTAAGAACACTCTGGGACATTCTGTCATTGGGCTATACTTGGGCTACATCTGGGTGATATTTGGGCTACATTTGGGCTCTTTTGTCTCTGATGGCCATCTTGGGAGATTTATTTGTTATGAAGTTTCCTAATTTCCTCATTTACTGCAGTCTCCTCAGTAGGAAATACTTTCAGTTTTTTACTTTGATTCCATCAAGAAGGCATTCAGATGTGTCACACATTTTCCATAAATTCTGAATGTTAGCACTCTAGTTGCTCATTAGATCACTGTAGTAAAGCTACTGCTCACCAGGCAAGTCTGCTGCTGGTATTCAAAGTGCATGTTTCAGTCTGCATGTCAGAATGTTTTTATGAAATAAAAGAGGATTTCAGAAGTCAAAATGTGCCATAGTTTTTCTTTATGCAGCACTAATCATAATTTATATGGCAAAATGAACCCCCTCATTTTGTTCCTTTGTAAATTAAATGTTTTAAGTGTTACCACTTTATTCCAATCAAGATGGCTTCAGGTGTGCCATACTTTTGTCATAAGTAAGACTGTTAGCGCTCTAGTTGTTCTTTAGAGCACTCTGGGAAGCTGCAGTAGAACACAAAGGAATCAACTGACAGTCTCTGCCCTTGTTGGATGTACATGTTTTACTGAGAATGTCAGACTTCATTCTTACATGACTGAGAAAGATAATGTGAATTTACAGAAAATATGCTCTCAGTTTAGCTTATAAATCACCTTCCAAACCTCTGTGGGAAAAGTATGAGAAAATAGTTTTCTCAAACATGGTTCGTGATATCACAGCAGAAGGCTTTTTCACATGGTAAAATCACCTTAGAACACACCACAATTCCTAAAATGAGTATGGTACCATCAACAAATGATTTATAATGTAACTAAAGTCTTAAAACCTTCTATTAACTGCAATGCTTTTTAATGAGGTGCTATCATGTATATTGGTCCCAAGATGGCTGCCAACACTTCTTGGATGAAGTACTGACAGCCAATCAGATCTCACGATGAGATGTGTGGTTAGGCTCCGCCCAGATATGTATGTGATTTTACTTTTGATTTTCTCAGGAACTACTGAACAGATTGACACCATATATGCAAAAGGCACATGCCTGACCTGAGGACTACCTCTTTGCCAAATTTCAAGTAATTCTGTTCAGCCGTTCGGGCTGTACCTTGGACTAAAGGTCCCTATGGAGAATTGCATGGGGAAAACGCATTTTGGGACCCCCCTTTTTTCTCAGCCCCCGCTTGACGAATCCCCCCGAGACTTTCAGGGTAGGAGCGGAGCGGAGCGCCCCACCTATTTTGAAAATTTCGCGAGGATTCGTCAACCGGCGCCAAAGTTATTCCAAATAGAATGTTGCGGATTTCCTATGGAAACACGGTCCTAACTATAACTATCTACTGGCGACCGCCAGTAGATAATATATATATATATATATATGTATATATATAAACATATTTAAACTTTACAGAAACACACAGTCACTGGATGATGTCATCAGTGATGTCATTTGATATGTCATTAGTGATGTCACTGACCATGTCATGAGTGATGTAATATGTGATGGTATCAGTAGTGCATTGTGGGGGCGCGAGTTATACTTAGCTCAACTAACTATAACAGACAAATTTCTCTGGTTTTGTACGAGTGAAATGTCCAACTAACTATACCGTCCCTGAAACCTGTGGTTTTTTCAGCGAATATCAAAGGTTTTTTAAATGCTAATTTCTACTATGCCTACATAGGTAGGACATGTGCAGAAAAAGGAAGAAAGGTGGCGAAAGAAGCAAGAGATGTGCAGAAAGAACCAACAGAGGTGCAGAAAGAGGCCTTGTTGCCATGGTCACCCCTCAACCTTTTGCTGAGTGGTGCTGGTGGTAACTGACTCTGTGCTCTGTCTAACCAGACCCGGAGCCAGTGGTATGCCAAAGAGACTTAGAATAGAATAAAAACACCAACATACACTAGTGTACATTATCGGTTGGGGTACCCCTGTGATTAGCATGACCTCCACTGTAAGGCTTTAGTACATAATAGGGCAGGGGGGTTAAAACTACCTCTAAGTCCCTAGCATATAATAGGGCATGGCAGTTAAGAGGCCAGCAGCCCTTTTCTGCACTTGTATGTGTGCACTGCTGACCCTGAGGTCAGTTTAAAAGTAGCCATGTGTGTGCAGAGAGGCAACAGAGGTGCAGAAAGAAGCAAGAGAGGTGTAGAAAGAAGCAAGAGAAGTGCAGAAAGAAGCAAGAGAGGTGCAGAAAGAAGCAGGAGCAATATAGAAAGAACCAACAGAGGTTCTGAGAGAGGCAAGAGGGGTGCAGAAAGGGGCAAGAGAAGTGCAGAAAGAAGCAAAAGGAGGTGTAGAAAGGGGCAAGAGGGGTGCAGAAAAAGGCATGAGCAGTGCAGAAAGAACCAAGAGATGTGCAGGAAATGGGAAGAAGGGTGTAGAAAGAGGCACAAGGGGTGCAGAAAGATGCAAGAGAGGTGTGGAAAGAAGCAAGAAAAGTGCAGAAAGAAGCAACAGGTGTAGAAAGAAGCAAGAGAAGTTCTGAAAGAGGCGCAAAGAGTACAGAAAGAGCAAGAGAAGTGCAGAAAGAACCAACAGAGGTACAGAAAGAGGCAGGAGATGTGCAGAAACAAGCAGGAAAGGTGCAGAAAGAGGGAACAGGGGTGCAGAAGGAGGCTAGAGAGGTGCAGAAAGAGAAAAGAGGGGTATAGAAAGAGGCAAGAGGGGTGCTGAAAGAAGCAAGAGCAGTGCAGAATCAACCAACAGAGGTGCAAAAAGAGGCAAGAGGGGTGCAGAAAGAGGTAGGAGAGGTGTACAAATAGGCAAGAGAGGTACAGAAAGAGGCAGATCGGGTGCAGAAAGAAGGAAGAGAAGTTCAGAACGAAGCAACAGAGGTGCTGAAAGAGGCAAGAGGAGTGCAGAAAGAGGTAGGAGAGGTACACAAACAGGCAAGAGAGGTACAGAAAGAGGCGGTAGGGGTGCAGAAAGAAGGAAGAGAAGTGCAGAAAGAGGCAAAAGAATTGCTGAAAGAAGCAACAGAGGTGTGAAAAGAAGCAAGAGCAGTGCAGAAAGAGGCAAGTGAGGTGTAGCAAGAAGCAAAAGCTGTGCAGAAGGAACCAACTGAGGTGCTAAAAGAGGCAAGAGGGGTGCAGAAATATTTAGGAGAAGTACAGAAAGAGGCAAGAGAGGTACAGAAAGAGGCAGGAGGGATGCAGTAAAAAGGAAGAGGAGTGCAGAAAGAAGCAACAGAGGTGATGAAAGAGGCAAGAGAGGTACAGAAACAGGCAGGAAAGGTGCAGAAAGAGAGAACATGGGTGCAGAAAGGGGCAGAAAGAGGGGAGAGGGGTGCAGAAAGAGGCAAGAGGGGTGCAGAAAGAAGCAAGTGAGGTGCAGAAAGACATGAGAGGTGCAGAAACAAGCAAAAAGAGGCAAGAGAATTGCTGAAATAAGCAACAGAGTTGTGGAAAGAAGCAAGAGAAGTGCAGAAAGAGGCAAGTGAGGTGCAGAAAGACGCAAGAGCAGTGCAAAAAGAACCAACAGGTGCAAAAAGAAGCAATAGCAGTACTGGAAAAGGTAAAAGAGGTGCAGAAAGAGGCAAGAGAGGTACAGAAAGAGGCAGGAGGGTTGCAGAAAGAAGGAAGAGAACTGCAGAAAGATGCAAGAGAATTGCTAAAAGAGACGCGAATGGTGGAGAAAGAGCAAGAAAAGTGCAGAAAGAACCAACGGAGGTACAGAAAGAGGCAAGAGAGGTGCAGAAAGAGGGAACAGGGATGCATAAAGAAGGAAGAGAGGTACGGAAAGAGAAAAGAGGGGTGCAGAAAGAGGCAACAGGGGTGCAGAAATAAGCAAATGAGGTGTAGAAAGAGGCAACAGAGGTGCATAAAGACGCAAGATTGGTGCAGAAACAAGCAAACGAAGTGCAGTAAGAGGCAAAAGAATTGATGAAAGAAGCAACTGAGGAGTGTAAAGAAGCAAGAGTAGTGCAGAAAGAGGCAAGTGGGATGCAGAAAGAGGCAAGAGAAGAGAGAGTAGAAATGGCCAGAGAACAGCAGGAAGAGGCAAGAGGGACGCAAAAAAGTAAAGAAGGGTACACAAAGAGGCAAGAGAGGAGCAGAAAGAGGCAAGAGAGGTGTAGAAAGAAGCAGGAGGAGTGCAGAAAGAGGCAGGAGGGATGAAGAAAGAAGCAAGTGAGGTACAGAAAGAGGCAACAGAGGTGCACAAAGATGCAAGAGAGGTGCAGAAACAAGCAAGAGAAGTGCAGAAATAGACAAGAGAATTGCAGAAAGAAGCAACAGAAGTGCAGAAAGAAACAAGTGAGGTGCAGAAAGAAGCAAGAGAAGTGCAGAAAGAACCTACAGAGGTGCAAAAAGAGGCAAAAGGGGTGCAGAAAAAGGTGGGCGAGGTGCACAAAGAGTCAAGAGAGGTACAGAAACAGGCAGAAGGGATGCAGAAAGAAAGAAGAGAAGTGCAGAAAGATGCAACAGAGGTGCTGAAATAGGCGCAAAGGGTGCAGAAAGAGAAGTGCTGAAAAAAGCAACAGAGGTACAGAAAGAGGCAAGAGAGGTGCAGAAAGAAACAAAAGAAATGAAGAAAGAAGGAACAGAGGTGCAGAAAGAGGCAAGAGGGGAGCGGAAAGAGGGAAGAGGAGTGCAGAAAGAGGCACAAGGGTTGCAGAAAAAAGGGACAGGGGTGCAGAAAGAAGTAAGAAGTTCAGAAAGACTCTACAGATGTGCAGAAAGAGGGATGAGAGGTGGAGAAAGAGGCAAGAGAAGTGCAGAAAGAAGCAACAGAGATGCAAAAAGGGGGAACAGGGGTGGAGAAAGTGGTGAAAGAGGTGCAGAAAGAAGCAAGAGAGGTGCATAAATAAACAAAAGAATAGCAGAAAGAAGGAACAGGGGTGCAGAAAGACGCAAGAGGGGTACAGAAAGTGGAAAGAGGGGTCCAGAAGAAACTTGAGTGGTGCAGAAAGAAGCAAGAGAGGAGCAAAAAGAAGCAGGAGTAGTTCAGAAAAATGCAACAGAGGTGCAGAAAGAGGCAAGAGGGGTTGCAAAAAGAGGGATGAGGGGTGCAGAAAGAAGCACAAGGGGTACAGAAAGAAGCAAGAGAGGTGCAAAAAGAAGCAACAGAGGTACAGAAAGAGGGAGGAGGTGTGGAGAAAGAGATGAGGTACAGAAAGAAGCAACAGAGGTGCAGAAATAGGGAAGAGGGATGGAGAAAGAGGCAATAAAGGTGCAGAGGAAGCAAAAGAGTTGCAGAAAGTAAGAAAAGAAGTGCAAAAAGAAGAAACAGAGGTGCAGAAATAGACAAGAGAGGTGCAGAAAGAAGCAACAGAGATGCAAAAAGGGGGAACAGGGGTGGAGAAATTGGCGAGAGAGGTGCAGAAAGAAGCAAGAGTAGTGCAGAAAGATGCAACAGAGGTGCAGAAAGATGAATGAATGAATGAATGAAAAAGCATGTAATATATTGCGATGGCTACCCTAAGGCATCCCAGCGCTGGGGTTGAAAGCGTACAGAGAGAGACCATGATTAAGTGGGATTTTGGAAGAACCACGTTTTAAGGAGTTTCCGGAAGGGAAGCAGGTTGGATTGCTTACATATGTAAGGGAGGAGTGCGTTCCATAGTTTGGCAGAGTTGTAAGAAAAAGAGCGTCCGCCACATCTAGCTCTCTTTATTTTTGGGAGTGTGGCGAGAGAGAGAGGGACGCAGAATGGAGAATTCTGCTTGGCTGGTATGGGGTAATCATGGAAATTACTGATTGTTGGCCTCTTTCCCCAGAAGGCCTTGTGTGTGATACACATGACCATGAACTGGATTCTCTCCCTGTCAGGTAGCCAGTGAAGGCTTCTTAGTGCAGATTTAGCAGATTGTCGATAAGGGATTTGGAGAAGCAGACAAGCTGCGCAGTTTTGAATCTGGAGCTTGGAGATTGTGAGTTGGGGGGCTCCTAGGTAGAGGGCATTCCTGTACGTAGTCCAGGCGAGAGAGTATACGAGCCTGAATCATAACTCTTCTTGCCTGGAATGGGAGGAGAGGAAGTATCTTGCGAAGCATCCTCAGTAGGCCGTAGCAGAAGGCTGATAGTTTAGTCGCATGGTGCTCAAAACTGAGCGAGCGGTCCAAACAGATGCCCAGGCTTTTAATCTGGTTTTTGGGTTCTGGAGCAGGGCCTAGACATTTGGGAAAGAGTAGGTCAGGATTAAAAACTGGTGAGTTGCCTTGTCCCCATTATGTTTTAAGCAGGAGAGCTCCATCCATTTGGCTACCTCCTCTAGACACTTGCCAAGGAGGCCCGATGACTTTTCCGGGTGGTTTAAGGCCACCACGAGCTGTGTGTCATCGGCATAGGTTACGATTTTTATGCCAAATGGACAGACTATCTCTGCCAATGGACGCATGTCAACGTTAAACAGTGTGGGGCTCAGGGATGATCCCTGAGGCACACCACAACTGAGGGACATACGTTTGGAGATAACATTGCCTTCAAAGACCTAAAAGGAACGATCTTCTAGGAAGGACTGCATCCATGTGATGATCAGTGTATCATAGTTGACGGTGTTAAATGCAAAACTGAGGTCCAGGAGGATGATGGCTGCCATACTACCTTGATCCAAAATCCTCCTGATTCCTCTGTTACTGCTAGAAGGGCGGTCTCCATCCATGCTGGGGACGGAATCCTGTCTGAGAAGAGTGAAGTAGGTTGTTAGTTTCAAGAAACTCTACAAGAGTGGTATTAACGTGCCTCTCCAGGGTCTTACTGAGCATAGGGAGGAGAGAGATGGGACGATAGTTCCCCAAGTTGTCTTGATCAAGATTAGGCTTTTTTAGAACTGCCTTCACCATTGCACACTTCCAAGCTGGGGGGACCACACCAGTGGTGATGGAGGCATGGACAAAATCAAGGATTACAGGAAGGATTTTTTTAGTAACTAGGGTCAGTGCATGGGGCGGTGCTGGATCCCTGGTGGAACCTGATCTTACACGAGCTATAATGGCTTCTAATGTTATAGAGTCCAATAGGGGGATTTCCTCCAGGGCTGCTTGAGTATGAGAGACTGGGGCAGTGATGTGCATGGAAGTTTTTTGAATATCGGTGTGAGGGAAGGATACGTAGATATTTAGTATTTTTTGGAGGAATAACTCAGCCATGTTGTTACAACGGGCGAGGGCACCGTCCGTGGCTTTTTGTTGCGGGTGTAGTTTTAACAGGGTTTTAGCAATTTTGAAGATTTCATTGGGGGAGTTAGATGCTAAATTGATTTTTTCCTCATAAAAAAGATGCTTGTGCAGCTTTAATTTCGGCTTGATAGGTTGTAATTGCCTCCCTGTACTTTAATTTACTGCATTCTGCGTAGTCCTTTCTTCACTTTCTCTCCAATCTTTTACAAGAGGGGTTGCAAAAAGAGGGAAGAGGGGTGGAGAAAGAGGCACAAGGGGTGCAGAAAGAAGCAACAGAGGTGCAGAAAGAGGGAAGAGGGGTGGAGAAAGAGACAAGAGAGGTGCAGAAAGAAGCAACAGAGGTGCAGAAAGAGGGACGAGGGATGGAGAAAAAGGCTAGAGGGGTGCAGAAAGAAGCAAGAGAGTTACAGAAAGTAATCAAAGAAGTTCAGAAAGAAGAAAGAGAGGTGCAGAAAGAGGCAAGAGGAGTGCAGAAAGAGAAGAGGGGTGGAGAAAGAGGCATAGGGGGTGCAGAAAGAAGCATGCGAGGTGCAGAAAGCAACAAAACAGGTGTAGTAAGAGGCAGGAGGGGTGCAGAAAGAAGGAAGAGGGGTGCAGAAAGAGGCAAGAGAGGTGCAGAAATGCAAGAGGTGTACACAAAGAAGCAAGTGAGGTGCAGAAAGAGGCAAAAGCTGCAGAAAGTAGACGAGACGTGCAGAAAGAGGCAAGAGTAGTGCAGAGAAAGAAGGAAAGGTGCAGGAAGAAGCAACAGAAATGCATAAAGAGGCAAGAGAGGCGCAGAAAGAAGCAAGAGTGGCTTGCACACCATTAGTACCAATTGAACACCCACATTTAGCAATACGTAACAGGTGACTCTTCTAGGTTTACAAAGGACTTTCCACCATGCTGTAATACTTGTCGCTGCATTTTTGGTAACGTTTGAGCCGGTGAACTAGATACAAACCTTTTTTTGTTAAAATCTGCAGATTAGGCAGCAGATGATGAATGGTGTGACTAATGTGGAAAATGTATAATTGTGCGAAAGTTTGTGCAGCCAAACAGTCGCTTAATTCCAATGGTCCTGCTCATACCTCTGACTAGGTCCAGAAGTGCTCCTCAGTGATTCCTTCTTTTGTTTGTCTCATTGAGTTCATAGTTTAGCTTCTATGGAAACGAGGAAGGCTAAACCTGAAGTTACCACTCCACAACACAGACTTCCATACCACATAATTACTCTCCATAACACATAATCCCACTTTACATAGTTCCTATACACTAAATACCACATATTTTCTATCCACCTAATTTCAATCAATCAGTGAATCAAGGTTTTTATAAAGGGCGCTACTCACCCATGAGGGTCTCAAGGCGCTGGGGGGGGGGGGGGAGTGCAGCTTAGGGTCAGTCAAAAAGGCAGGTCTTGAGGTTCTTCCTGAAGGTGTGCAGGGTTGGGGAGCATCTGATGTTGGCTGGTAGCTCGTTCCAAGCCTTGGCTGCGACAAACGAGAAGGCTCTTCCACCTGCTCTGTTTCTCTGGATGCGGGGGTTCTCTGCCAGGGCGAAGTTGGCGGAGCGGAGGTTCCTTTGGGTTATGTGGAAGGAGACTGTCTCATTGAGGTATTTGGGTCCGATGTTGTTGAGGGATTTGTAGGCGTGGGTGAGAAGTTTGAAGGTCACTCTCTTCTCGACAGGGAGCCATTGGAGGTCTTGCAGGTGTTGGGTCATGTGTTCGTGCCGCGGGGTCCCGAGGACAAGTCTGGCTGTGGCGTTCTGGATGGTTTGGAGCTTGTGTAGGAGAGTTCTGTTGATTCCGGCATAGAGGGCGTTGCCGTAGTCCAGTCTGATGGTTATGAGAGCGTGGGTCTTTCTGTATTCGTGGGGTATCCATTTGAGGGTCTTGCGAGGATGCGAAGTCAGTTGATACAGGTGGAGGCGACAGAGTTGATCTGGCGGGTCATAGTGAGGGAGGAGTCAAGGTTGATGCTGAGGTTCTGTGCATGGTCTGTAGGAGTGGGTGGGGTCCCGAGGGCTGCGGACCACCACGTGTTGTCCCAGGTGGAGGTGGAAGGTTCAAGAAGGAAGACCTCAGTCTCCTCTGAGTTCAGCTTCAGGCAGCTGTTTTTCATCCAGTCTGCGACATCCTTCATTCCTTCCTGGAAGCTGAGTCTAGTGTCTTTGGGGTTCTTCGTGAGGGAGAGGATGAGCTGGGTGTCGTCAGCGTATGATACTATGCTGAGCCCATGCTGTCTGACGACGGCGGCGAGGGGGGCCACGTAGATGTTGAAGAGCGTAAGCCTGAGTGATGATCCTTGGGGTACTCTGCAGTTGATCTCTGTGGGTTCGGAGAGGAAGGGAGGGAGTCTGATCTAGAAAGGATTGGATCCAGTTGAGGGCGGTTCCTCGTATCCCCACGTCGTGAAGTCTGGGTGCAACGTCAAAGTCTGCGGAGAGGTGTTAGTAGGATGAGAGCAGCCGTGTGTCCCTGGTCGAGTAGCATGCAGATGTTGTCAGTGGTGGCGAGGAGGGAAGTCTCGTGCTGTGATTGCTCTGGAATCCGGTTTGGGAGGAATCTAGGATGGAGTTTTCTTCGATGAAGGCGGTCAGCTGGGCTTTTACGAGTCTCTCAGAGACTTTGGCCGCGAAGGGGAGGAGAGAAATGAGCTGGTAGTTTTTCAGGTCCATAGGGTCGGCCGTGGTTTCGGAAGGAGGGGTTTAACCTCCATCCGCTTCCAGATGTCAGGGTAGATGCCGGATTTGAAGAAGGCATTGATGGTCCTTCCTAGTTCGGGTGCGATGGAAGTGGCGGCCCTGTGGTAGATGTGCGGTGGAGGGGGGGGGGGGGCTCCTGAGTAGGTGTTCTTCATGGTCGCCGTGGTGTGTTCAATGGTGGCGGGTTCCCAGTCTGTGATGGTAGGCTTGTAGTAGGCGGTATGTATGGGGGTGGTGCCCAGCATCTGTTCGCTGAAATTATCGTAGAGGGCCTTGATTTTCAGATGGAGGTAGGAGCTGAGCTTGTTGCAGAGTTCCTGTGATGGTGAGACATCCGTGGCTTCGCTGGGGGGTTTGGTGAATTGCTGGAGGACGTTGAAAAGTTCTTTGGTGTTGGTTGCGTTGGTGTGGATCTTGCCCTTGATGAAAGCCCTCTTGGTGTGTCTTACGTGCTGGTGGCGCTCAGGTAGCTGATCAAGTCTTCTGTGGTTTTTCGGTTTCGCCAGGTTTTCTCGCGGCGTCTGTAGGTGCGTCTGGCTTCACTGCACAACATACCACATAATTCAACTACACACAACCTACATCTACTCCCCTCCAAGAAACATTAATAAAACACTTTTTGATTTACAACGTTAATAGCTCTAACTCTTGCAAATGCGAGACCTATTATATTACAAATGCGGTGGAGAAACGGGGCTGGGTCTCAAACCAGCGCTCAAGAATTCTGCTGCATAGGACTTATAGGCGGTACCAGGAGGGGTACTTGGCTGCCAAAGTCCCTCAGGAGTAAAGTGGACTTCATCCCCCAGCCAGTACTGTGCCTGGAGGCACGTTTGCAGAGTGGTGGAGAAAGGTGAGTGTGGCCTCCGAAGAACTCTTAGCTATCCCACAGTGTGGGATTTACTGGAGGTAACAGAAGGGGTAGTTAGCCCCTAAGGTCAACATTGGGGCCAACTACCCCTCCTATTACCTCCAGTAAGTCCCACACAGCAGGATTGCTAAGTTCTCATAGCAGGCCACACCCCCTTTCCCCACCACACTGCAAACGCACTTCCTGGCGCGCTCTTATATGGGTATTAAAGTTCCCTTCGCTGCTGGGTGCCCTTATAGGCCAACTAGCCTACCTGATACCGCCAGTATGCCCTAGATAGTGGGATAGGTGACAGGTGGACAGAGACCACACCCCCTTTCTCCACCACTCTTCAAACGCTCCTCCTGGTGCGTTCTGGGTTGGGGAATTAAGTCCCCTTCAATCCTGAGGGTCCCTGGGGGCCAACTAGCCCACCAGGTACCTCCTGTAAGCCCCACACAGCTGGATTGCTGTGAGTGGTCCAAGGCCATGCCCCCTTTTTACACCACTCTGCAAACGCGCCTCCTGGTGCACTGCTGCTCAGGGGAGGAAGTCCACTTGTGTCCTAAGGTCCTCGGGACTCAAGAGGACCTCATCGCCCCACCAGCAGTGCGCCAAGAGGCGCGTTTGCAGAGTGGTGTAAAAGGGGTATGGCCTCAGACTACCTCTCAGCAATCCCACTGTGTGGGGCTTATTGGAGGTACCTGGTGGGCTAGTTGGCCCCCAGGGACCCTCAGGATTCAAGGGGACTTAATCCCCCAACTGAGAACGTACCAGGGGTCGCGTTTGCAGAGTGGTGCAGGGAGGGGGCGGGGCCTCCGGCGAGATGCCGGCTTTCCTTTTTTTACAAAGATTTTTAGAAGTAGGGCTGTGTGGCCTCCTTCTTTTAGTATTTTTTGGGCCCTGGGGACACCATCCCCTAGGGCCTGAGCATTTTTTAATTAAAATAAAAGAACGGGAAGGGGGCCGCATGCCCCACTCCCTGGGCCACTTTTGGCCCCGAGGACCCCAACCCCAGGGCCTGGCCTCGTTTTTTAAAAAGGCTTTATTTTTTTTTTCCTTGGAGGGGGGCCCATGGCCCCACTCTCCTGGGCCACTTCTGGCCCCGGGGACCTCATCCTCCGGGGCCTGGCCAGCCTTGTTTATTTTTTGGGGAGGGGGGGCGAGTGGCCCCCCTGCCCTGGGCCAATTCTGGCCCCAGGGACCCCATCCCCGGGGCCTGGCCTCCTTGATGGGGACTCTGGGGGTAGCCTCAATGCCCCCACAGATCCTGCCAGCTCCTCGTCTCCTGCGGGAGCCTGCATTTCTTTTGGGCAAGGGGAGCTGCTAACATGCAGCTCCCCTTGCCCAAAAGCAATCTGCTTTGCTTCATTGAAGCGAGAGCAGGTTTCATGCTCTCGCTTCAATGAAGCAAAGCAGTGTTTGTTATGGCAGGGCGGGAGCCGTGCTCCCACCCTGGCATAGCGAACAGCAATGTCCCGGGGGTGGGCACCCTGAGACATTGCAGGAGCTGGCCCTAGGGGGTGGCGGTCCCCAGGGCCATCGAGGGCTCCAGGAGGGGCACCGCGCGGCCCCCCTCTCTTCCTCAAAATAGCCCCGGGAAGGTGGTGGCCGCAACAGACCCCCACCAGTAATTCATGTTTTTCGCAGGGAGGTGGTGGTCCCCGGGGCAGCGTGGGAAGGCTAGAACCCCCATGCAGGTTATTTTTTTTTTAAATTCCCAGGGTGGTGGCGGTCCCCGGGGCTGCGGGGGTGTTGCTTGCCCCCTACATATAATTATCTAAGCCCCGGGAAGGAGGCAGTTCCCGGGGCGGTCCCACTAATTAACTGGGCATTGCACCCAGGGGGCTTATAGAGAACAAAGCACAGGAGCCAGCGCTTCATTTAAAAAAAATAATAATTCTGCTGGATTTGCGCACCTAGCGCAAATTCGGCTGGTTTTCTATTTAAAAAATTGTTTTTTTTGGCTCTGAGGGTCCTTGTGGGACCCCCTGAGCAGGCCTAGGTCGCTTTTTGAACCAAGAGCTACCTTTTTGCCAAATTTGGTGTAATTCCGTTCAGCAGTTCAGGCTGTAGCTTGTTCACTATGGAAATTAAAATGGAGAAAACGTGTTTTGCAGCGTGAATCTTTCTAGATTCACTATGGTGTGCATTATTCCGCGATCTTGTGGTTGGGTCCGGATTCGTAGTCTTTTCTTTGTTTTTTTGTAGCCCAGGTGGGCGGCGACGACCCACCATTTGGTGCACCTCCCGTGACGTCGTCGTGCTTCCTGCGGAAGTCCCACCTTTGGGGCGCCATCTTCAGATTCTTTTTTCCGCCGTTGGGTCTGGATCGTCATCGGGAAGCTCCAGAATTACAATCAAAGGAAAAAGAAAGAAAAGCGAGTTTCGTCGATAACTACTACGAAGATATCACAGGAAAAGGAATAGATTACATCAGGAGCGCGAAGAAAGGAAGTTTTGCGCCCTTTTCTTCGACGCCCTTGGAGAATGCGCACTCAGAGGCCCTGAGCGCAATGGACAAGACGCCATTCAAGTTCTGCCCTAACTGCCACCACAAATTCGCGCAGAAGGACCAGCATCCGGTCTGCAACCTCTGCCTACCGGTCGACCATCAGAGTAAGGACTGCAACGCCTGCTCAGCCTTCGCACCGAAGACGCTCCGAGTGAGAGATCGGCTGAGAAGAGCCAACGCCAGCATGGATGGCAAGGGTAAGGCCCCGTCGCTCTACGATCTGGGCCTATCCACGGACGATGAGGACAACGTCGCCGAGGGACCGGAAAGCTTCACGGTCGTAGAGACCGACAAGAAAAATGAAGACGAGGTAAGAGAATCGTCGAGCTCACAACAGAAAATACCTCGAAAACCCGAGGGTGACTCGAGAAAATCAGAGTCAAAGTCCACGAAGGGAGCCCCGGCGCCGAAAAGTTCGACGACCAAGGGGGGAACCAGGGACAAGAGGCCGAGCGGATCCTTCGAAAAGGACTCCCTGGTGCCGAAAGACGCCGAAAGGCAAGGATCGTCGAAGTCGACCCATGAGACGGGACGCTCGACGCAGAAAGAGCGGTCGACGTCGACGCAAGTTCCATCGAAAAGACCCGCGGTCGACGCCGAAAGCATCTCCGAGATGGAGAAAAAGAAGAGGCGGCTCGAGGCCGAAATGGATAACATCCTTCAAAGGAAGAAGGAGTTCGATGCCAAGATGAAGGAATTCAAGATTCCAACGGCTCCACTGACGAACGTCGTCGAAATCGAGGACGAATTCGACACCGAGTGTCGCGGTCCAGGGAACAGAGAGTGCCACTAACCTGGAAGCCGGGTACAGCAGGAACGATGCTAGATAATCTCCTCCCCTAAGAGGTGACACCTGCGCGCAGATTGTCTTAAACGGCACAGATGACACCCCTACCGGGGAAGGGAAAAAAGGGACAAAGGAAACAAAAACAGTGTTGCCTCCACCACTCGGACCAGCATGAAAATAATGTTGAGGACCCGTCTCTCTGAATTCTCTCACTAGGCCCTGCAAGGAAAACACAACATACATTCAATAAGGTACGAGGCCCTGCACTTCCTAATCCCCCTACCCGTACTTATTCTACAAGCTGTCACTTACATAGATATTGGCAGGGTGGATGCTTGGAGAAACAGGCGTGTCACAAATCAATGAAACCTATATTTAGGTTAAAGTTCTAGCACTTAGTCTTGTAAATATAGATCGAAAATGGTACTTATCCTTCCGGTGGGTGGCAGACAGTTCTTTCTCAACGAGAGGTAAGTATGCCACTGGGGGCAGGGGAAGCGCCTTCCTGGCCTTCCTGTTCTGTTGTCAAGAATTCCTGTCATACAAGGGAAACACGCCCTTATGTAAACAGGAGAGCTGTTACATAACTCAAGGAAAACACGCCCTTATGTAAACAGGAGAGCTGTTACATAACTCAAGGGAAACACGCCCTTATGTAAACAGGAGAGCTGTTACATAACTCAAGGAAACACGCCCTTATGTAAACAGGAGAGCTGTTACATAACTCAAGGAAAACACGCCCTATAAAGGGAGGAACCGGGAGGTACAACGCTGTCGGATATTGTGTTCACACCGACGTACCTGCTTCGTGAAGAGCAGTGTTCCGGAGTGGTGCTCCAGTAAGGCAAGAACGGAGGTAGGTCGAGTCGTTACTCCCTGGGCCGTGTCTTGCCCCATCGTCACCTGTGAAGGACCCGGAAGCTCTACCGGTCAACCATTGAGCTTCGCTTTTTGACTCGGCTGAGTCCAAGCGCAGTGGCGCTTTTGCTGGTTGGAGTCGTAACTCCCAGCCCGACCAGAGACACAGGGACTGCCAGCTGTAACGCACACCAGGAGGTGTTTGCCACGTTACAGACTCGGAAGTCCACAGGATCGATCGAGCGGCTGCTCTCGGTTCAGTCTTCTTGCTTGTGATTGGGGTATCGGTGACGCATCACCAGGAGGTGACTCCGCGTCCCGGTGCAGTCTGAGGAAGAGGTTGAGCGGCTGCTCCCTTCAGGTAGAGACCCCGGCTGGGTGTTTCCCTGACTCCTCGATTCTCCCCAACACTCTTCGTGCCCCTCACAGCCTACCGATTGGCATTGTCGGCCATTTCATTTCTGCCCTCTGTTGGCATACGCCGGGACCGGCGTATATGCAGAGGACGGTTAGGACCATCCGTGCTGTGGGCTGGTAACGTACTTAGCCTAGAGGATTCCAGTGACTATAACTTTTGTTTATTCTTTGTATTATATTTGCCTTCATTAAAACAACTAACCCTTCACTAGTGGTTGCGTCCTCATTGTCGTGTCTGTTAAACGATCCTGAGACGTTCAGGGCGTTACATCTGTGCAGCAATTCCGAGTAAATAGGATGGGTTCGTATCCAGCGCTATCATAAGCGCACGATGGGACAAGTCTCCAGTTCCTGGCCCAGAGTTAACTCCACTCTGGATATGAAGACCGGGTTGAACCGTGCATGGATTGCTGCGGTGCGAGTCTCTGTTAGCAGCCTCGTTGCTGCGCCGCTGTGGCGTGCGGAAAAGAAATACTAAAAGTTACAGCAGTCTCTCAGCCGGACCTGGTGCCGAAACTGCTTGGAAAATAACCAGTGCGCCGAAACAACGCGCACAAAGACTAGGTCGCCTCACCCCTCTACTTCCGCATCAGCGCTGAGGAGGTAGCGGAGTAAGGGGGAAGACGTGTTGGATACGCAGCTCTCTTCTCTCTCAAGAGCCTGCGACGGGTTCTCAGGGTTGGCGTGCATCGCGTTGGCCTGCTGGGATGTCTGCAACGCCGCTCTCTCACTCTGTTTGAACAGTCCGTAACCGCTCCAGGATGACGCGTTGGTTTGTAGGACGGTCCTTGGTAACTCTTCACCAGGCAGTTGGATTGCGGGGATCCGACGACTGAAATACGCCGTGGCTTCTCTCAGGGTCTCGGGAGCTCGAGTGACAAGCACGGATTCTCCTATGGGTGGGGCTTATATACGTAATGTTAGTCCTCCAAGTGCATTCTGGGAATCGTAGTTTCTATGCCCCCCATTCACACCGCTCATTCCGTACCTGCTCTGCAGCGCCCCCTCTGCTGGGCCATGACACCGAGGGGCTGACAAGAGATCTCGAAGAGGAAGACGAGACATATTATGAAGGCGAAGCCGAGGAAGAAGACCAGCAGTCGTTCTACAGCTCGGCGCCATCTACCAGCCACGACATCGAATGGCAGGATCTCGACACCGAAAACCCGGAGGAGCCCGTAGACACGTACCCTTCGAGGCCTTCGCCACCCGACGACATCGGGGTGTACAACATGGTGGTCAGGAGCGCAGCGACAGCCTTCGGCGTCAAACTCGATGAAGAGAGGCCGAAAGCCGACTTCCTCCTCGAGACACTGCTCCCCATCCAGACGAGGAGCCAATTCCTCCCCATGCTGCAAAGTGTGATGAATCAGGGGAGGGAAGCCTTCAAGGAACCAGCGACTTGCCGTTCGATCACGCCCAGGACGGAGAAGAAGTATAAGCACTCTTCTCTGGACCCCCCTTACATCAAGGGTAGCATCACCGCCGACTCCATCATAGCTTCCATGGCCAGGAGAAGGGCCAACGTACCAGCAACTTCGGGGCCACCACCTGATAAAGAAAGCAGGAGGATAGACCTCACAGGAAGAAAGGTCGAGAGGAACGCCGCAATGCACTGGCGCATGGCGAATTCCAATGCACTTCTCAATAGGCATCAGTACCAGCACTGGGACGAGATGGGAGAGCTAGTAAAGCACCTCTCCGAGGAATACCGCCAGAGAGCCTCGCACCTGGTAGACGAAGGTAAAAACATCGCCAACTCTTGTATAAAGACAGCGTTGGACGGGGCAGAGACTTCAGCAAGACTAATGGCCATAGGGGTCACCGAGAGAAGGCATGCATGGCTAAGAATCTCGGGATTCAAACCGGAGGTGCAGAACAACATCCTTAGCACCCCCTTCAACGGAGAGACACTGTTCGGAGCAACAGTAGACGAGAAACTCACCCAGCTGAAAAAAGAAAACGAAACGGCGAGGTCCATGGGGGCCCTACAGCTGAGGGGAATGAGGCGAGGCAATCCCTCAAGGAGACCCTACGGTAGGGTAGGAAGCCAGCAGGGGGCGTCGCACCAGACGTTCCAGCAGGGTCAGCAGGGTGATGGTCACGGACAACAAGGTCAACAGAAGCAAAACTGGCAGTACCAACCTCGGGGCCAGTCCTTTCGCGGGAGAGGGAACTGACGTGGCCAGAGGAGGAGAGGGGTGACCAGCCCTCATCAAAGTGACTCAGCACGCAAGAGGACGCCTACCCTCGACATGCCCCCAAGGGTGAGGCGCAGTACAGTAACATCAGGGGAGAGAGAAGATCCGAAAGCCTACGAGCATACAACACCAGTAGGCGGAAGACTGAGGTTCTACCTTCAGGAGTGGCGGCGTAGAACCACAGACAAGTGGATACTGAACGTCATGCAGTACGGGTACTGCGTGGATTTGGAGAAAGGACCTCCAAACAGAAGACCAAAGGGAAAGCAGAGATCGGCTCAAGAACTGGCCCTACTCAGAGAAGAAACACGGAAACTTCTAGAAAAGAGAGCCATAGAGGCGGTGCCGTTCAGAGAACGCAACAAGGGGGTCTACTCAAACTACTTTGTGGTCCCGAAAGTAGACGGAAACCTCAGACCCATCCTGGACCTGCGTTTCCTAAATAAGTTCATCAGAATGCAGAAGTTCAAAATGACTTCGCTGCAGGAGGTACTGCCCCAAATAAGAGACGGGGACTTCATGGTCACCGTGGACCTCAAGGATGCCTACCTGCACATCCCAATAAACAGAAGACACAAGGGCCTTCTAAGGTTCAACATCGACCAGGAACACTACCAGTTCACAACCCTGGCCTTCGGATTAAAATCGGCGCCAAGGGTCTTTACAAAATGCCTGTCGGCGGTCGCGGCCCACCTACGAAGGCAGGGAATCCATGTCTATCCCTACTTAGACGACTGGCTGGTCAAGGCAAACTCACACGAGAAGTGTCGAGAGACACGCAAAACACGTAACAGACACTCTGACGAACCTGGGGTTCTCGATTCACTGGGGGAAGTCATCACTGGAACCGGAGCAGGTGAAGATTTTCCTGGGGGCAAAGATCAACTCCCTGAACAGCACAGTGGTGCCCAGCGACAGGAGGACAGATGCCCTACTGAAGGAGACGCGGCTCTACCGGAAGGGGCGAGCTCTGACAGTGAGGTCAGTGAGCAAGATGATGGGGATGATGGCGTCGTGTATCCAGCTGGTGCCGAATGTACGCCTGTACATGAGACCATTCCAGGAATGGCTACAACAGCAATGGTCACAAGCAAACGGAAGTTGGGAGGATCTAGTGGTTGGTACGCACGCAGTGCACGAGGAGATGACTTGGTGGAACAGAGACAACATGACAGCAGGGAGAAGCCTGACACCACCAAACCCAACAATGACCATTACCACGGACGCATCGCAGAAGGGATGGGGAGCGCACATGGACAACCTCAGAGTGAGGGGTCTGTGGGCTCCAGCAGATGCGGTACGCCATATCAATTACCTCGAATTGAAAACCATCCTGCTAGCCCTGAAGGCATTCCAGAGGCACCTGTACAACCAGAGGGTGTTGGTTCAAACAGACAACACCACGGCAATGTTCTACATCAACAAGCAGGGGGGGACACAGTTGTTCCCTCTCTCCTCTCTGGCACAGGAGATTTGGAGATGGGCCATCCCTCTCAGGATAGATCTACTGGCAATTCACCTTCCAGGGAAGGACAATGTGGAGGCAGGCTGGCTAAGCAGGCAGACCTCGGCATCACACGAGTGGGAGCTCAATGGCCAGGAAACGGAGAAGATTTTCCAGAGATGGGGAACTCCCACAATAGACCTGTTTGCAACACGCCAAAATGCCAAAGCTTCGCGTCCAGGCAACCAGATCAGCAATCCCAAGGAAATGCCCTATGGATAAGCTGGTCGAGGACATTTGCCTACGCCTTTCCACCGATACCCCTGTTGCACAGAGTGCTCGAGAAGTGCAGAACCAGCAACATGACTCTGATCCTAGTGGCTCCGCAGTGGGCAAGGCAGACATGGTTCTCACAAATTCAAGAAATGGCACAGGGCAATCCCCACAGGTTCAAGAGAAGAAGGGACCTGCTCTCCATGCAAAACGGAGAGGTCCTACATCCGGAACCAGAGAGCCTCAACCTGGCGGCATGGCTCCTGAGGACCTAGAGTTCGCCCACCTTAAATTGCCTCCTAGCACTATGCGGGTGCTGCGGGAGGCAAGGAAACCAACTACACGAAAATGCTACAGCGCAAAATGGAAGAGATTTACTGTGTGGTGCAGGAAGAAGGGCCTGCAAAACAGAATGACTAGAGACTCAACCGTACTACCTCACACACCTTCTAAAGACTCAACCGTACTACCTCACACACATTCTAAAGAGTAACCTCTGCTCGAGCTCCCTAAGGGTACACCTAGCGGCGATCGTAGCCTACACCAGAGGTGAGAAGGGTGGAAGTTTCTTCACTTCGCAGGTTGTGAGGAGATTCATGGAAGGAGCCAAAAGAATTGCCCCTCCTAAACGGTTGCCGCCGCCGGCATGGAACCTCAACGTGGTACTGACGGAGCTCATGAAGGCACCGTTTGAACCTATTCACAAGGCCACGCTGCAAATGTTGACGATGAAAACGGCCTTTCTGGTGGCCATAACCTCACTACGCAGGGTGAGCGAGCTTCAAGCGCTAACGCTACAGGAACCCTACATTCAGATTCACAAGGACAGGATAGTCCTGAGAACAGACCCACACTTCATGCCCAAGGTGGTGTCGGCGTTCCACATGAACCAGAGTATCCAGATACCGAGTTTCTTCCAAAACCCAACTTCAAACGCAGAAAGGGCCCTGCACACCCTCGACGCTAGAAGAGCGGTGATGCACTACATTGAGAGAACGAAGGAACTCAGGAAATCAAAGCAGTTGTTTGTGTCCTTTGCTACTAGCTTCATGGGTAGACCAGTGACTAAGGGCACCATCGCTAGATGGATTGCACTCACTATTCAATTCTGCCACAAACAGGCTGGACAGGAGCTAGCAGAGGGAGCTCAGGCTCACTCCACAAGGAAGAAGGGGGCCACCGTTGCCTTCCTGGCGAACACGCCCATTCAGGACATATGTCTAGCGGCAACTTGGGCATCTGTGCACACGTTCACAAAACACTACTGCGTGGACATTCAGATGAACAAGGAAGCACAGGTCGGACAGAAGGTGCTTCAACACATTTTCAACGACCAACGCTCATCTACCACCCAGCCACCACAAAATTAGGAAAACCGCTACAAAGTCTATGCACAGCATAGTGAATCCAGAAAGATTCACGCTGCAAAACGAATAGTTTCTTACCTGTCGGTGTAGTTTTGCAGCTTGAAGATCTTTCTGGATTCATTAGCGAACCCACCCACCTCCGCCAGGAAGATGAGGCTGGAGGAAGAGGGGGTAAAATGGAGAAAATCAGAAGGAATGAAAACGTACAGAAAAATGAACAATAAGGATTAATCAATCGCCTAGGGTTAAAAAAAAAAAAAAAAAGAGAAAGGAAAAAAGAACCCGAAGATGGCGCCCCAAAGGTGGGAGTTCCGCAGGAAGCACGACGACGTCACGGGAGGTGCACCAAATGGTGGGTCGTCGCCGCCCACCTGGGCTACAAAAAAAAAAAACAAAGAAAAGTCTACGAATCCGGACCCAACCACAAGATCGCGGAATAATGCACAGCATAGTGAATCCAGAAAGATCTTCAAGCTGCAAAACTACACCGACAGGTAAGAAACTGTTCGTTTTGGGACCTCCCTTTTTTCTCGGCCCCGGCTTGACGAATCACCCCCAAACGTTCAAGACAAGAGCTGCCCTGAGCTGGTCATTAGTTCAGAAAACTTCTCGAAGATTCGTCAAATGGTGGCATAATAGGTCCTAACTGTAACTACCTACTGGTGACCGCCAGTAGGTAATATGCATAATTTGTTTTATAGTAGTAAATTGGAAGAATTAAGAAAAATATAACGTAAAATATTTATTTTTAATAGTGTTACATTTTATATACATATTTATATATAAATAAGAGCAGCTACACATATATGTATCTGTATTTATATAAGTATATATTTATACATAGTATTAAATATTAAGATTTATTTAATTGACATATTAAAATATTTAAGATTACTTTTAACTATATATAACATAAACAATATTTTTTGTATGTTTTTTAATGATATTAGTGTGATGCAATATTTTTTTCCACTAGACCGCACCCTGCTCCAAGATAGGGCCCTGGGGTGTCGAGTCACAAAACAAGAAAAGTTTCCACCAGCTTATCAGGACATGTTACACACATCAGGGCATGTCCTACCTTTTACATACAATGAACCCTGCCCTTGGGCCTACCTTAGGGGTGACTAATATGTAGGAAAGGGAAGGTTTAGGGACTGGCAAGTGGGTGCACTTGCCAAGTCGACATGGCAGTCACAGACTGCACACAGGCTCTGCAATGGCAGGCCTGAGACACATTTTAGAAGCTGCTTCTGTGGCTGGCACAACCAGTGCTGCAATCCCACCAGCAACATTTGATCTACATGCCCTGGGCACACATGGTGCACTGTACTAGGGTCTGACAAGTAAATAAAATAAACCAATCATGGAGTCACTAATCTAATACAACACTTTACAATAGGGAGCACTTGCACTGTGGCACTGAATAGCAGTGGCACAGTGCCCAAAGCATCTAGACCAGTAAAACATATAGCAAAAACACAGGAGGCAACAGCAAAAAATGGAAGGGAGGCCCATGCCTATGGTGCCAGGTCTGACACGTGACACCTCCAGCTGAAATGTGGGGAGAACTACCCACCCCTTGGGAGTTCTCTTCACTAAGGCGGAAAAATCTGGACAGACCATCATCATTGGCGTGTTCTGTACCAGGGCGGTGTTTCACCGTGAAGTCCATCCCCTGTAGGGAAATGGACCAACTCAACAGCTTTGGATTCTCACCCCTCATCTGCATCACCCATCTGAGGGGCCTGTGGTCTGTCTGAACCCGGAAGTGAGTCCCAAACAAATATGGTCTCAACTTCTTCTGTGCCCATACCACAGCAGTTGCCTTACGCTTAATTGCACTCCACCTCTGTTCCCGTGGAAGTAACCTTCTACTAATCAAGGCTACAGGTTGGTCTAGGTCCTCCTCATTTATCTGTGAAAGAACAGTCCTCACACCATGCTCTGAAGCGTCTGTCTGTACAATTAACTCTTTAGAGAAGTTGGGCACCAAAGCACGGGCGCCGTGCACCTGGCAGTCTTGAGGGCATCAAAAGCTTTCTGACAGGTGTCAGTCTAGTTCACTTTCTTGGGCTGCTTCCTGGAAGTCAGCTCTGTCAAGGGTGCAACGATGCTGCCATACCCCTTGACAATCCTCCTGCAATACCCAGTGAGTCCTAAAAAGGCTCTCACCTCTGTCTGGGTTTTGGGGGGTTCCCAAGCCACGATGGTCTCAATCTTGGGCTGTAGGGGCACCACCTGGCCGCTCCCAACCTGGTGTCCCAAGTACACCACAGAACCCTGCCCGATCTGGCACTTACACGCCTTGATAGTGAGGCCTGCTCTCCGCAGTCCCATCAACACTTTCCAGAGGTGGCACAGATGTTCTGCCCAACCTGCGCTGAACACTGCAATGTCATCCAGGTAGGCGGCACTGAACTCTTACAGTCCAGCCAACACCTGGTTGACCAACCTCTGAAAGGTGGCAGGGGCATTCTTCATCCCAACGGGCATAACCCGGAATTGGTAATGCCCATCCGGTGTGGAGAATGCTGACCTCTCTCTTGCCCCATCAGTCAAGGTGATCTGCCAGTACCCAGACGTTAGATCAAACATGCTGAGGTACCGGGCAGCCCCTCACCGATCAATGAGCTCATCAGCTCTGGGGATGGGGTGGGCGTCAGTCCTGGTGACTGAATTGAGCCCTCGGTAGTCCACACAGAACCGGAGTTCTGGCGTGGCACCCGGTGTGACAGCCTTTGAGACCAAGACCACTGGGCTGGCCCAAGGACTGTTAGAGAACTCAATCTCCCCCAATGCAAGCATTTTGGAGATCTCCTCCTTGATGCAAGCTCTCACCCTGTCAGTCACTCTGTAAGTTTTGTGGTTAACAGGAGGACTGTCTCCAGTGTCTACATCATGGACACACCAATCAGTGACACTGGGAATCAGGGAGAACAAATCAGAAAACTGTCCCAACAACTTGCGACAGTCATTCTGCTGCTCAGGGGTCAGGGTGGAAGAGAGGTTAACACCATCTACTGACCCATCCTGATCTGTTGCAGACAGGAGGTCACAGGAGGTCAGGAAGAGGCTCAGACTCCTCCTCCATTTCAGCATCTGTCACTAGGAGCATGCCCACTTCGGACCTTTCTAAGTGGGGCTTGAGGCAGTTGACATGCAGGACCTGCAAAGGATTCCTTCGAGACCGCAGGTCCACCAAGTAGGTGACATCACTCTTGCGCTCCACCACCTCAAATGGTCCAGTCCACTTATCCTGGAGCACACAGGGCTCCACGGGGGCCATTACCCAAACGTTCTGACCAGGCTGAAGCTCAATCAGAGTGGCATTCTGATTGTACTACCGCTTCATCTCTTCCTGGCTGGCTTCCAGATGTGCCTGGGCGAGTTGCCTGAAACGCCGGGTTTGGTTTCTGAAGGCCAGCATGTAACTATATACATCCTGGGGAGGTTTCCTGGGAGATTTCTCCCAGCCTTCCTTTACCAAACTCAGAGGTCCTCTTACAGTGGAGCTGAACCCTAAGGACTTCTGTGGCACCTCTCTGTAAGCAAATAGAAGGCATGGCAAGAGGACGTCCCACTTATTGCTCATGGGTTCCTCAACACCCAGAATCATGCCTTTGAGGGTCCGGTTGAATCTCTCAACCAGCCCGTTACCTTGGGGGTGGTAAGGAGTGATGAACTTTTAAGTTACCCCACACTCCTGCCACAGGGACTTCATATACTTGGAAATGAAGTTCGTATCACGGTCTGACACCACCTCTCTGGGGAACCCCACCCGGGAGAATATCCCCATCAGCGCCCATCCCACCACGGGGGCCGTCTTTGTCCTGAGAGGGATGGCTTCCGGGTACCGGGTGGCATGGTCCACCAAGACCAGAATGAACATGTTGCCCATGGCTGTCTTGGGATCCAGAGGCCCAACAATGTCAATGCCCACCCTTTCAAAGGGGGTGTTTGCCACAGGGAATGGCTGGAGAGTAGCTTTTTGCTTCCTCCCACTCTTTCCACTTGCCTGGAACGTCTGACAGGTCCTGCAATGAATATCTGAACTCTTGTGCATTTGGGGCCAATAAAAGTGGGTGACAAGCCTTTCAAAGGCCTTGTCCTGCTAAAGGCACATCATGAGCCAGCCCCAGTAGGAAGGCTCTGAAGCACTGGGGTACCACCAGCACACGGGTTGACCCAGGCTCAGCAACCTTAGGCTCACTATACAGGAGACCATTCTCCCAGTAGATCCAATGTGATCCAGACTGATCACCTGCTGCCTGGTTTGCAGCCTGCTGCCGCAAACCCACAAGAGAAGGGCACTTCTTCTTCTCCTCGCAGAACTCCTCCCTGCTGCCAATGGGTCAGCTCAGGCAGGTCCCCCAGTTCAGCTACCTGCTCCCTTGTAAGTACCAGGGCATCCCCCACAAGGCCTGCCTCCTCCTGGACCGTGGGAACTGTGGCGGCCTCTTCTCTTTAAGGCAGGCACCTGGGCCGCTCTTTCAGGCTCCAGGTCCTCTTGAACAACCTTACTGGCTGCCATGGACCGTGTGGTCACACACGCCCACTCAGGCAGACCCAACTTCTCCAAATGAGCACTTCGCTCCAACTTAACCCAAGGGGAGCTCTTCAAATCATTACCCCACAGACAGTCAACAGGCATGGCTGGCCTCACAGCTACTTGAAGAGTACCAGAGACCGCCCCCCCACTCGAAGGGAACCTGAGCCCCCCTGCAGTGGCTCTCTGTGTTGTCAGCGGCAACAACTGGGTAAAATGCATTGGGGACCACCTGCTCTTCAGACACCAGGTCACACCTGACAGCTGTCACACTGGCTCCAGTGTCTCTAAGAGCCTCCACTCTATGGCCATTGATGGGCACGCACTGCTTGTACTTCTTAGTATTATTAGGCAGCTGGGTCCTGCCGACCACCTCACAGTCTCCTAAAGAGACAAGGGACATTTTTCGGGACCCCGCCTTGGGCACCCATCTCCTCTCCCAGGGCTACACTCGCCATCTGGTGTGGTGCACCAGTGGGTGCTGTCTTGTCCCTCTGTGGGCACTGGGGATCATAAAACCTATGGCCCACTTCACCACACTTGAAGCACTTCAGTGGTCCCCTATTAAAAGGTTTACCTGTCGGGGCCCCAGGCTTCTTCTCAGGGGGAGGCTGGGAACCTTTCCCTTGGGGATTACTTTGAGGCCCTTTCTGGAACTCCCTCTGTTTACCATTGTCCCCCCCACTCTTCTGCTGGGAACCCTGCCCACCCTTGGTGGAGTCTCCCAAATGAACCTTCTGGACCCGGGTGCTCACCCAGCGGTCGGCCTCCTCAACAAGCTTCCTAGGGTTAGTCAGCTTGCTATCAATAAGGTGCTGGCGTAACTCTGGAAAACAATTATTCGACAAGTGCTCCCATGAAATCAAATTATAGAGAGCTTCAAAATTATTCACTTTGCTACCCTTTACCCAACCATCCAATGCTCTGCCAGAGAAAGAAACATATTCTACCCAAGTGCTAGACTCCAGTTTCTTACAATTCCTAAACCTTTGTCTATAAAGATCAGGGGTCAACCCATCCCTGGACATTAAGGCCTCTTTCATGTGTACATAAGAATTCTGATCTTCAGAAGGCAAATCTAATAAAGTGTCCCGCCCATCACCACAACCCCCTTCCCCAATCCTTCTCAGGGACCCGGTGGGAGGACATAGCTACCTCTTAGACTTTGAACCATTGCCCAATATCTTCATTCTTATGAAACTCCTTAATAACATCCTTGGGAATGAACACTCTTGTTTCTACAGGCACGGATGGTGTGCTGCCACCAGAGGGAGAAATCTCTAAACTCGTAGCTTTCTATTCAATTCCCTCAGCATTCTCTCATGCTCCAAATGCATTCTTTTTTCCTCCAAGGCCAACTTCTTATTCTCCAACTCCATCTGCCCACCTATTTTGAGCTTGGCCAGCTCCATCTTATGCACCCTATCTCTCTCCCTGTCCTCCAGCTCTCCTGGGGACATGCCCTTTGAAGAAACACTGCTACCTGTTCTGGAAGGCACTTTCGTCCTAACCAGGCCCAATGGCCCCTTTAGCTGCCCATCTAAATTCTCTGCCTCCTTCCTAGGCTCTTCAGGATGCTCACTGACATTCCTGGATTCCACCCAGGCCTTCAGTGCCTTTTGGTATTCCTCTTTCCTGGTGAGGCCCTTTATTGAGATTTTTAATTTCTTGCAAGCAGCTTTGAGGTCTGGCACAGTGTAGGTATCAATCCTATCCTCTTCAAAATCAATGTCAACAGGTGCAAAAGATGCTGCTTTACTCATGGTGAAAAACAGTTGGTAGTTCTCAAAAAGCAAAAAGAAGTTCCAAGGAAAATTCTCCCAAAAAGTATGTGGTTGCGTTATGGTCTGCAATCACTAGTAGTGTACACCAATCACTGTATATGAGTCACAAATGCAAGTCCAAATCCTTACCGCTGACCACCAGTGTTAGAACTGGGGGTCTCTAGTTGGCAGAGGTAGGAACCTTTGACCAAATAGGGACCCTTCCTTTAAGTCAGGGTAACGGGGTACACTTAATTCAATACAGGAGTTATTGGCAGGAAGAGTGTCAGGATTCAAAAAGAACAGGGGGAGCTGGTAGTTCATTGGAAGGAGACAGCGGTGGAGAGAAAGGCGAGACATATGTCTGAAGTCCGGCTGGGTAGGTGACGGCCAAAGCAGTGTGCCAGGGCCAATCTCCCCTATAGGGGGGAGGGGAGAGAGAGATATATATATACACACACACACACACACCGGGTCTGGTGGTTCAGTGGACAAATGCGTCTGCTGCAGGGGCCTGTGTTCAACCTCATGGTCACAGTTGTTTTTGTTGCTCTAGCCCTGCCCCCACCGGTGCAGCCCTCGGCCACAAAGCACACTGCAAATTTGTCCCCAGAGAGAAAGTTTGTGAGTACCAATGATATAGAGGAATGTCAAATCCAGGAATAGTGCTGCCCCACCCAGTCTTCACGGGAAAAAAACCAATATGGTAAAAAACCCGCACTAAACGGGAAAAGGGTAAAGGATCCCTTTTTGCTTTTAAAAACAACAAAAACAAGAAAGCCATGTGAGTAGCACCAAAATCAACTGCAGCGAGGTGAATGGGATACACAAGGTATGTGTAATGGAGGGGATGAGAGGCGCGAGACTGAACCGTCTCTGTTATTACCAAATGCACCTAACCTCATTGCGAGTACCCCCAATGAGGGAAACAAGCATTTGCAATGCATCAGTCTCGTCTTTGCAACCTTATATGTATTTAGCTATGCAGCACATTAGCCCGGGAGCTGAAACATCTACTGTTATTTAATATGGAGGGAAAGTAAGCACCAAACTGCGTGACACGCCAGGTATGGGAACACTTGGAGAGAAATGTTGCCTTTCAGCGGGAAATGGTATAGTCCAAAGCTCTGATTTTTAATATTAAAGCTGGGCCTTCGGTGGTCATATCACTGAAAATACAAGATTTGAAAAACATATTATTGTCTACGGGTACTCGTGGAAGGCAATTTCGATGGACTGGAATCTAGAGAATGCTAAAGTGATTCTGGTATTTTACTGACCTCTGCAAGTCGTTTTCTATCAAGAAAGTTAAATAGTGGCAGTTGCAGAAAAATAAAAAAAGAAAGTCCCTTAGCAGAAAGCATCTCTGAAATTCTACTGACCTTTGGTGGTTGTTTTCTATCAAGACAGTTAAATAGAGGCATTTGAACAGGAAAAAAGTCCCTAAGTGGAAGCAGACAAGTCCTAGGGCTGATCTCCAGAGCCCACAAAGTACATATACATATAAGTATCTGCTAAAGTATATACCAAAGTAGTTTAGCTTGCCACACAGCACTATAAAAAGTTTGCAAATAAAATAAATACAGTCCATTAAAGTGTATCAAAGAGCAATGATCTTTTCGGGAATTATCAGTTCCAAATAAAACATAAATGTGAGGCAGGGCAATACACGAAGGGCAAAGTTCAGGCAATAAGCAAACAAACAGCAACTGGTGGCGCTATGCTTTGTGTTTACGCCCACAACTCTTTCCAGTGACAGCCACAAAGAGAGAAGGCACATGCCCACAGCACCTTGAAGATGGGAAGGGTTTCAAAATAATAAGTCAAATGGCAAAGAAACTGAAAATAAGTAACACAAAAATGCGGACTGGGTCTGCAAGGAACCTGCAGGAATTATTACCACTTGCACTGGGGGTGGGATACAATTCAAGCAGAAATCCTGAACAGTGTACAGTAAGAATGAAATGCCAGTGTAGTATTTACTTGCATCTTATACAATAAAGAGCCCCCACCCTTCTTTCTGTGTGCTATAATCTGATATCCCGAGTACATACAAGATACTGTAAACAATGACATTTTGAAAACTCTGCTTTACGTGGCATTCAAGAAAGCGTTACTGTATGGTGTTATCAGTCCCATCTGGGTGTATTTAAAGTGAAATGGGTCAGCAGCTTGAATTGCCAACCCTGCGTTACTCCATCACTCATCTCCCGGGCTCGGGGTCCCTTGCCGTGTGGGGGCCGCAGGGAAGTGCGGGCGATGTCGAAGATTTCCTCGCTCGTGGAGTAGTCCTCCTCCAGGCTGCTGTACCTGCTGCTCATGCTGCTGCTCCACGTAATCTATCCGATGCCTGGGGACAGGGTGGGGGCGAGGGGCTGTCTTGCTCCTCGAAGCAATCACCAGGAGCTGTATTGGCACCGGGTGCTCTTGTCCACTCCCACTTGTTGCTGTGCCTCCCTTGGCATGAGTCTCCGGGCTTCCCTGCGGCACACCCCTGTTGATCCACTCGCCGCCCCCACCCACAGTGTGTGTTAATTAACCTCTTCAATGGGACGCCCGGGCTCACACTCAGGCATGATGATGAAGTACTGTCAACACCCACCACATGCTAATATCTCTGGAGCTTTCCCTGGAGCACTTCCTGCCGCTCACTGCGCTCCGGCCCCTCGCAGAACAGCCTTATCTACTTGTGGCACCTCTCTCTGCTCTTTGCCAACTACTCAAACAAGCATTTGCAATGCAATAGGACACGCATTTACGCTAGACCTACTGCATTGCATCACCGGACAATGGGCGCGAGTGTGGGGGCACGGACAACGGGAGTGCCTGCGTGGGTGAAGGTGCCCAAAGGAGTGCTCACATTCCTAATCGCACAAAATGCTCTTATACCTGGAGTGGCGATCTGACGCCGGCGATGAGGAACCAGGATCGACCCCTACACAGTGTCACATCTCACCAAGCTACCCTCCAACCCCATAAATTCTCACCGCAGAGCAGAACAACTCCCACCCTTCGCAAGCAACGCCACAATTACATGAGTAGAACTACCCCCTAAAGTTACATGGTGGTGTGGTGCCGCTGGCCGGCTGGTTCTTGGTGCGGTGCACAGCCAGCAGCATCTCCGTGTGGAAGTCCAGGCTCATTGGCTTTGCGCTGTCGTGGAATAAGAGGATTGCCGCCCTTGAGGTTTCCTGCCGTCGGAGCTCCGATGTCTCCTGGTCTTAAGTAAGGAATGAGTTAGTAGTATCCTACTCATATTCTACACAAGAACATAGTATTTCTCTCTCCACCCCTTTTTCCCTCAAAAACACGCCTGCCACTATATTCCCCGTATCTTCAAAGTTCTTGAAAGGGGAGAGCTAGACTGTTAAACCTAGGCGCTGGGGAACTGAGTTTGAGCCTCGGCATCAGCTCAACATCACGTTATTCTGGGCAAATCAGGGGAGAGCTGGACTGCTAAACTTAGGCGCTGGGGAACTGAGTTCGAGCCTCGGCGTCGGCTCAACGTCACGCGATTCTGGGCAAATCACTTTATCTGACCCGCGCCTACCAAGTAATGAATGTGTCCTTGCATAACTGTAACAGGTGCTCGTATAAAGCGCTCCAATAACTAGACCGTTCGCGCTATATAAATCTGCAAAAAAAATGTTTGCTCCGAGGTGATAAAGGCAAACCAGGCATGGGGGGGAGGCACAGGAAGAAAGTAGTCTGCAGTAAAGGGGCCAATAGCCATGGAAGGACACAAATGAAGACATGTCCATCATAAGGAGGAACTAAACAAGCCTATAACCAATCTGAAGGCAGCATTTAAGACACAAGCCAATGAAAATAATGGGTGAAGAGTGGGCGGAGCTTCCACAAAGCTTCCTTGCTATAGTGTATACTGCATGGCTCAACGAGACAGCACAAGCTCTGCCTCGGCAGGACCTAAAAAGGCGGGGGAAGTACAGAAGTCCAACAAAGTTCCAGATTTAGCCCAAAGGAAAATGCCACTGCAGAGCGCGTTATCCGGTCAGCACTCCAAACGAAGGACCAACACGAAAATGTCAGCGTGTATCTAGGGACGCAGACGGTGAAGTCCTTCCGGGGGCGAAACGCCGGAAGAGAAACCAAGCACGGCAGCACTGACGAGCTCAAGTTAAATACTGACTTCACCTCTGGTGCATATCCCCGGCTGCGCACTCCCGCTCCAAAGGGGAAGGGACAAAACGGCAAGATCGCCAAAACAGAAAGAGGAAAGGAGGAAAGGAAAAACAGAGCCACTTCTACACCACCTAACTAGGGGTCATAAAAAGACCCTTAGTCACTTTTTTGGAAGAGAAAATCCTTCAGCGGAGCAAGGCTGCAAGTAGGAGTCATACTCCTTTAGTGCAAAACCAGTTTTCAGTGTGGCAAAAAGCTGAGTGAACAAACCATTTTTTCTGTTCACCTTCGGTGTGACCACTCTGGGCAAGCATCACCACCTTGAACAGGTCCCTCAGTGGCAAAGTCCAGCCATCTGTGTTGTGCTGGCCCTCTTGGAATCAGAGGTCCTTCTGCTTTGAGGGTCGCTACAGCAAGCAACATGCCAATCACTTGACCCTTGGAGTGTAGTTCCATTCTCTGGGTGCTCTCAGGAGCCCTTGAGTCTTTGTGTGTATCCTTCTTCCAGCAGGGCTTTCTTCTTCAAGTGGAGCTAACATGCCAGCTTTATCCTGTGCGATAGCTAGTGATTGGCTGTATTTAACCACCCGGCCCTAACTAATTACTTACTGGCCCTCCACCTCCTTTTGCCGCACTTCTCCTTAGCTTTTCCTCAAAAATTACCCTGGAGCCCCTGTTTCAAGATGGCAGAACCCAGCTGCCATCAACCTGGTCTGTCTTCAGCTTCTAAGCACCGCTCTCCTGTTTAGATCAGCCCCCTTCTCTCAAATGACAGACTCAAAATTGGTTATCTTCCCTACTGTTCCTGGTGCCTATCTGTCGGTAGGGAACAAACTACAAATGGTTCAGACCAGACCATCGTGAAAGGCAGGAACAGGCACATCCCTTGTGCAACCGAACCGAAAGAAATTTACAGAAGACTCCAAATTGTCGTCACTTGTGTGAAGTGCAACACCAAATCATAAGCTCTAATCCAATACGATGGTCTGGATCTCCACCTTCTGCATTAGCCCACTGAGACTTCAACCTTCAAGGTGGTCTCTTTTCATGATCTAGAGCATGGTAAGTCCATGCACTACCATTCTTGCTCCCTCAGTCAATTAATTTAGTTACTAGAGGCATCTTGAACATTACTGCATATTTTCAGAATCCTTCAAACACTTTTGTCGCCTTGGGAGTGTTTAACTGTTTTGGAATTGGCGGTCTCCCGTGGTGTCTGCTCGTCCTGAAGAAGACCCACTATGATGCTTACCTAATTGTGCACTCGTCTGGGCGAAACGTCGACTCACTTTTGGTGTATGTCCATTATATATTTCGGTCCCATGAATCAATAAGCCTACCCAGCTTGCACCGGAGACACTTTGCTTACAATTGAACAGGACAAACTCCAATTTTTATTTTTTGTTGTCTCTAGTATATTGTGTATATATCTGTGTGTCATATCACTTCTATATAAACTACACTCAGTCACTTATGTCACCTTGTCACTTTATTCACTCAATTCTATGTCACTGATATCATTTGATGATTATTGAAGTTTGACAGCCGTATATGACTATATTCCCCACAAAGAAAAAAATGTAAAAAAATTAACTTTTTATTTCAAATATCGTGTCGTCCATGTTCTACTCTGAAGTCTATAAAGAAATTAATGATATTTTTTTTTGCATGATTAATACTTCATGAGTTTAAAAGCAATTGCTTTACCCGACAGAACCATTCGTAGTTTGTTATATACATACCCAGGTTCTAAGGACACAGGGTTACCCCATTGAATCTTTCTACTAGCTGTCTGTAGGGTCCTGGGGGTGAATAGGAGAAGCCTTCCCTGCAACCTCCAAGTCAAAAGAGGTAGTGCTACAGTTGCCCTTTGTTCTGGCAGCTCTTCCTGCTCACTTCCAGATAATTGACCCCTGCTATGTGGTCAACAGTTAATAACATTTTCTCTTCCTTGGCTTATAAAGAGGGTGTCGTCCTCTGAACCAGAGTTGCTGATTCTCCCAGCCAAGGATGTATATTCTAGATCTGCAAGTGTGATGAGTGGGTTTAAGCCAATTCTGGCTTGGAAATCTTAAAGTAAATTTTTTCAAAGTTACTTTTACACTTAAGATTTTGAGGATTAAGTAGAAAATAACATTGAAGTATTTTCCTACTATTTTCCCCTGAGATAGAAAATAAAGAATGTAATCCTATCTAGGACTGTTCAGTGAAAAGGCCTGCAGATTAAAATAGCTTTTGGATTTTATTTCACTTTCAGAACATGCTAACCCTAATATGTAGTACGTCCTATTTTTTATATAGGACCACCGTGGCCTGTGGGCTTACAAAGCACAATTTGAGAGTGATTTATGAATAGGTACGTTTACTTGTCTCGTATTACTGGGGTGGATTTAAACAGAAACACAACCATGGCACAGTGGTACTCCTGGCAGACATATGTTTTTTGCCCTACATGTGGATGGAGTAAATGCACGCTGTAGCACACAAGTGACATTTAATGTGCACGCCATCGGGACATTTCCTGTACCATCTACAGTGGTCTTTACAGGAAAGTTATATAGACCGATTGAGTGAAATCAGTTTTCTCACTATCATTTTGGGGTCTGAGCCCACGCACTGTGACATTGATTATCAGTGTCACAGGGCACAGAGTCCTAATGCTAGCAAAAATAGGGTCTGCAAAAAGGCAAACAATCTGGGGTGACCATACTATTAATTACTGTGGCTTTGATGTGTCTTCTGAACTTCTTGGAATAGGTCTTGTTTACGGAAAACCTTTGTGAATCCAGTCTGATGTTGAATTCAGGCAATTGAGAAATAATGTTTGCAGGTAATCATTAAAGGAACAAAATTATTTTCTACACCTCCATTATATGCAAAAATGGCCCATGACAATAAAAGGAACCAAATCATGATCTACACGGGTATTACATGGGAAGCTGGCCCTTAAGTGGATGGGATAAGGACTCACAAGTACGCGACGAAAATGCTCCCTGTTCCAATATTTTTTAACTAATACTGGTGATACCATAACAATGAGAAGTGACAATCAGCACCTTTGTTAAATTTTCAATGTGATTAACAGTTGCATTGGAAAGCATTTCTTAAATCTTTGTGCCTCTATGACATTTAACGCAATTGGCACAGCTATTCCTGTGCTCCTACTAACGCACATAATTATGAAACAAGACATTGTGCTTTGGTAGCCATGGAAACTACATCAGCAGTAATACAACCTCCTAGCCAAGTAGTTGCCTTTTGTAGGATTAAGCTTTTGAACATTATTCCCTGTTGAGCCTTTTTCATTGACATGAAAAAATATTTTATATTACTATTTGAGGAGTTTATTTTTTATTGATGGTGTTTGGAAAGTCTTGTGACCCTTATTTTCCAAATTAATGTAGTTCTGCCATTCTCGTGAGTAGCTTAAGTCATATGATTATGTGCTCTAAGTCGAAGCCTACGTAAATAAAACCGGGCAGCATAACAATCGCCATATGTTAAAACCACAGTTGTGTGTGCCAGTGAAATTCCCTTTAAAAATAAAAAAAATGACAACAGATCATGGTATTCTGTGTGTGATGCACACTAAATGCGTTTTTTACATTTTTACATTTATTTTATTATCAACAGGAAATACATGGTGACTACCTATTCCTAAACCTAAAGTAACTCATGGTTACGAAGGTGTCAAAATGTGTTGACAAATCCAAGGTGCTCACTTAAAACCAGTTATCACACCATATTGTTATCGGCATTAGTAAGCACACAATCTACCACAATTAATTTTCAGTACACCAGTAGTGGTTTGGACTTGGACATTTGTGTTTTTTAGTCTTTGTCAGAAGCACTTGCACTTTAACACCTTGTACGAGGGGGGGGGGGTGAGGTCGTGAGAAGGGGGCACAGTGCAGACAAGAACTGCTTGGCCTTAACCATGGTGGTTGAAGTTGTTTGATACTGGTGTTCTGGGGTCCGTCTCACTATGGCTCTGTAAACTGGGCAAAGTACAACCTTTCCTCACTTGTTTCTCAGAGTAGTGAGGGCAGGCACTTAAAGGTTTCTCAGGGATGTAGATTGGGGCAAAGTCTCGGCACTCAATGATAACGCTACTGTCCCGGAAAATACTGTGTAGCCTAATTCTTGTCTATGTAGAAAAGATAGTGCTTTTAATGCACAGTGGTACAAAGCACTACACAGTTAGATAGCCCTGGGCTTATACTGAAATGCTGGACCCATCCCGGGGCCCTCCTTGCAAGTCTACAGTCTCTTTCGATCTACCATGTCGAGGGAGGTCCCCTCCAGCAAGTCAAGTTTAGACCAAATTAAGCACAGGTACAAGTTTTACTAGCAGTTGCCCCTGGGCATCTGGTGGATCCGTTTGTAAAGTTCTTTAGAGAAAAAGAGGAGAGAATATGGCCTAATGGCTAGGGCGTTCGACCTTAGAGCTGGGGAACCAGGTTCCAGTCCAAAAACGAAGAAAACAGTACCTGTCCAATAAACGGTATATAAAAAAGGCCTAGAGGGTAGGTCCCTAATTTAACACAATGCTACACTAGAACAGCGCGGAACAGAATAGATGACATGAAACACCAAACCATGGGATTAGATACAAAAATATATATATCTTCTTTTTCCAGTCTCGGCAGGGACTCTCAACATTCTGTGGTTCTGGGCAAATCACTTAATTTCCCCCTGCCTAACAAAAATGAATGTGTTCATTTGTAACACAACTGGTGCTCACGTAAAGTGCTCTGATACCTTCGGGTCTAGTTCGCGCTATATAAAACTCCACAAAAAAAAGATAGAATCCTTATCACAATTTTACTTGCTCGCATTTACAGTCTCTGGAGGCCATGTCTTGCTGTTACTTGTTTGGAGAAGGACTCGGCCTGGCAGGTGTTGGCTGGTGTGCATATAGGTGCTGGTTGGCATTTTTAGTAGCATCTCTTCATCTGCACCTGTCGTGCTTCTGTCTCTCTTGAATACCATTTCAGCATTTACTTGGCAGGAAGGACTGATGAGGGCTGGCCTTCAGGAGAAGTGACCTTTAGGGCGGGTATCTTTGGCAGATGTGGCTTCTGTGCGAGGTATCCCTTGCAGGTGCACCTCTGGGGCGGGGCTGACTTATCACTTTGGCAGCTCATGGTTGCACTGCAAGCTGTCAGCGACTGCACCAGACCTCTCGCTGTAGAAGGACCTGATGGCCTGTAGTTATCCAGTGCAAATTCTTCATGTAGTTCACCACTAGAGTCACACTCAAAAAGACTATACAACCTTGCAGCACAGTTCTATCCTGGATATGCTTCCACTGCATAGTCAGCTTCTTCTCGGTGTCCTACATATTGAGGGTCCTGGTGGGCTTCTCATTCTAGACTGTCTCTCCTCCTGCACAGCCAGGCACTCTTCTTCCAACTGAGCAGGAAGGCTTCTAGGCCCTAGGCAGACCCACGGCCTGTTCAGCAAGTTGTAGGTTGAATGTGATACTTACGGGAGGCCCGCTGTTAGTCAGTCACCAACTTTGACTTCACAGCAGCTCTTCACATACTTTGTGGAGCACTCCCTTCTTTGGTCAAGAAGAACTTGGAACTGGAACAAGATCTAGTGATTTGAGTTCCACGTTTATACTTGCTATCCAGACAGCTGATGTGTATCTTCTTTCTAAGGACCTGAAACTGGTTTGAGATGGTTCCCTTTCATGTTCCGGTTGCAGTACAGGCTTAGCCTTTGTGCAAGGCGATGGCTCTCCACTGAGGTAGTGACGATGCTGGCTACAAGTAGGAGTATCCAAAATGTGACACAATGAAGTGTGAAGACTGCACCTGAATGTCCTCAGCCTTTCTGAAGTTGCAGTCAGAAACAGAAAAACGTGCAGGCCTTGCCTAAGAGTTTCAACACTTTTAACAACAGAATCTGCCAACTCATCCCTCCACCCCCACTATCTACCAGATGGTTAGGCTCAGGAAAATCTAATCCGCAATCACTTGCTAAAAAGTCCTCATATAAATTTGTCAGGAAGGCCATGTCTCCACTCTCTCTCAGTTCAGAGACTGTAGCTCCACCCTCTGGCTTCAGGGATTCAACCAATACACTTACACTCTTTGTAGGTAGCTGCATTCAACCTCAGTTTTCTGCCATGCTAAACCAGGAGCCATCCAAAATGGATCTCACTGCTCCCAGCAAACAAATAGCGTCATTGTCATATTTTCCTATTTCCCATATATACAAAACACACAATGAATGTCAGCTCAACAACCTGGATGATGTACTGATGTGAATTTTGAATCGTTTGGGCCTAGCAGGCCACACTCCCTACCCACACTGAAAAATGGTCAGTTAGGACTATCACTTCACAAAAATCAGCACCCTACCACCAGTACCTTTTGTCAACAACCCAGATCAGGATTGGCAAACCCATGTCCTCAAAATGAAGGCACATCATTTCTGGACCTTGTTGTTTTCAGTAACACGCCTAGGCCTCAGTGCATATGCTAGATTAGCAGTGGGCAAGTAAAATATGAAATACCAGATTCACATGGTTACTGAGGGCAGGAGTACACAAACTTGTACCATACAGAGGCGTAGCTAGAGCTTGTGGCGCCCGGGGCTATCCCTCAGATTGCCGCCCCTGGGGAGGGGGGGTTGCTGGGGAAAAAGGACGGCGAGCACTTGAAAGAGGTCCGAGAGACACGTAGTATCGCCGCTAATAGTTACCTCGATCATGCAAGTTACATGCACATACATGACACGGTCCAAGGCTACAGAGTTGAATGCTCAGTGACTGGCAGTACTAAAGAGAACACACAGACTGCATGATCTATCTGGGGACTCCGACATCCATCAGAGAGCTGGTGAACAATTACCTGGTAATCCCCTAAGCACAATGCAAACATGCACATGCATGACACTGTTCAGGGATCCATCATCTACAGCTGACATTAAATGACCATTCATCATGGTCCCCCCATTAAAGCAGTGCACTTTGTGATCTGCATGGTACATGTTCTTTGCAGCAGGCACATTAACCCTCTGTGCTACCTTTCCAGGAGTCAACCCTTCCACTAGACAGAACTCCGATCTCTCTCTAGGAAGAACATTAATCACCGAAGTTATCATGACATCTTTATTGTTTCTGAAAATTGCTGGAGGCCAGGAAGGAGGCAGCAAGTTTTTTTTAAACCATAATATACTTACAAACACTACGCACCCACCCGAAATAGGTACCCAGTGCGGTCACACCGTTCGCATCGCTCTAACCTGCTCAAGGTTCATGTGACCTCAGTGACAGAGTCACTGCGACTGGATCACTGTTGCTTTAGGATGTGCTGCTTCGTAGGCCTGCCAGCAAGACTGGAAATGAACTTCAGTATGGATTGTGGTGGACAGGCCTTCAAGGTTAACCCACAATTGACACACTAGGGTACACCTGCTTGTGCTAAGACATCAAGCCTTCTAAGGTCTAGAGGGGCCTTCTAAGGTCTAGCATGGGAATGTGCTCCCTCATTAGAGTGGTCTGGTCATGAAGGCTGAACCCGGTTCCCCAGTTCCAAATTCGACAGCTCTGGCCATAGTGCCACATCCTCTCCCCCACTGAACACCATACTGCCCCACTGAGAGGAACTCGCACTGCCTTCAGCTACAACCTAATTGTGCCCGCTATAAACACGTGGATGTGGCTCAATTCAAATTATGCACTTGATAAGAGTAATATGCTGCCTTAAAAAAAAAAAGTAAAAGCAAACACTCATAGGGAATGCAAGATTAAGTAAAGCAGGTGAAATGTAAGCAAAAACAACATGGTTACCTTAACCCCTTCGCCGCGGGGGTAATTCCCCCACGGCGCGGGGGGCGCGGCGCCGTGGTGCTCGTGACGAGCCCAGCTCGTCATGAGGCACAGTGGAGCTGTACTCATGACGAGCTGAGCTCGTCACGACCCCGCCCACTGATTGATTCTCCCGCACAGGCGGGGAATCAATCGCGCGTGGGCTGGCCAAGACCGTTATGACGAGCCCAGCTCGTCATGAGCACAGCTCCACTGTGCCTCATGATGAGCTGGGCTCGTTATGAGCATGCAAGCGGTTAACGATCTCTCACTCACTATTCAGAAATCAGCAAGTGGTTTTACCTGAAAAGTTAAGGACATGACTAGAGGGCCCTGAAGGGAACCTTTTCAATGTCCATTGCTTATATCCTTACAAAACGTAAGCAGTATGGTTTAAAAAGACCACATCCATAAACACAGAGCCATCGTAAACATTTTGTTTTCCAAACTACCAATCAACCAGGTATTGCAGTACCTCCAGGAATGGTACACTTTCCCACCTGGGAACAACAATGCTGTTCAAAGAAAGACGAGAAAGCAAAAGTAGCGCTTCACTGGCAAACTCTGTAAAGTGAGGCTGATGTATTTGGATGTAAATAAAACCAATCTGGCCACTTTGCAACCACTCTGTCTTGCTTTATTTAGTTATGTATTTATTTTTCATATTTAAAATCTTCTATTTCTCTCCATCCCGCTGCACTTTGGAATAGAAAAATTTCAGAAAAAGGGCATTTCCCACAAGAGTGTTTTTCTTTTTTGGATCCATTTCACAGGGAAGCAACTAAATGAAAGAAGGAAAGAGAGGTTGTGGACCGTTTCTACAAGTCACGGTTTTCAGTAAGTGAGGAGCAAGACAGAAAGAGAGGGAATAATAGGAAGAGAGGGGGGGACAGCTGCCAGCACAAAAAAGAAGAGGACATTGCCAGAGTCCTATTCCTTCTCTGCCCGTCCCCGAACGTCCACGAAAGCAAGCAGAGCCTTATCTGAATGCCTTTGTCCTCCCCCAAAATAGTGCCGCCTGGGGCGGACCGCCCCCACCGCCCCACCCTAGCTACGCCACTGAGAAGGCAACGTTGTGTTGAACTACCCATTTAAATGTAAAATTGCTAAATAATAATAGTTTTTTCATGAAGTTGTATGGCCAAGAAGTTCTAAGCTACGAGAGAAAATAATATTTTCATAATGTACCATGGTAAACTGAGTAGGGATATCATTTGTAGGTAGAATACTTTTCCAATATTACCATAGAAGGGAAGGTTCAGGAATTCGTAGCAGCCTATTAAATGATATGGCTACTGCTCGAACTCCTTTGAGAGGGCCACGGGCGTGCAGGGTTTACAGGGCCAAACTGCGTTTTTCCTTATGTCACAGGGCCCGACCTACTATGGATCCTGGTCAACTGGGGCAAGTACCTGTTCTGAACTTGACTCTTACTATTACCTATGGTCGAGCAGTTCAAAGCTTCCCTGCAGAGGTAGGGCGATAGAGACAGGTTAGTGAACATGACTCATAACTCAGAGTGCACAGCAATAGAAATACAATAAATCAATGTCCAGTCAAATACTTCTTTTTATAATAAAAATAAGTATTTTATTTCTAACTCTATGCATTCAAAGGAGTATTCGCCGATCTGGTGGCTTAGTGTACTTTTGCTTCCACTGTAGGGGCCTGTGTTTGAACTCATGGTCATAAGTTCAAATCTCGCCGGGTCCACTCAGCCTTTTATCCTTTTGAGGTTGATAAAATGAGTACCTTTGAGTTAGGTAACAATAATTATCTTTTCAGCGCCAAGATACCCTTCCCCGTGAACTTGCTCTTCACAAATAACTGTTATGTTATTAGGACACTCTTAAGGAGTAACACAATCCCCTTGAGGTCAGGACTCTAGTGCTTCATTTCAAAAACAACAGTTGATGGACAGAATGCAGAACAATATCATGCATTCATTCATCCCAATGCAGAGGTCTGGGCCTAAATCCATTGTTTTTTTGCTCACCATGCCATTCCAGTTTGAACCCAGCCATATGCAAATCAGTCTTGACCCTGTGCCTCATGGGAACAGTCCAGCCCGAACTGCCAAGCCAGGTCCTCCTTGGACTGGAAACAAGCATCCTAGGACCGGTTTTGGGGTTTCACCCCTCTTCATCCAGGATAGCTTGATTCCAGTGGGATGGAGAGCACGGGACCCACGTCTGGGCATACCCGTCCCACTCGGGGTGACAAATGCAAAAACAACAGTGCTTTATTGGCAGTTCCCTTCCCCACCCACTATTTGTAATGTGGTTTGAGTTATTCCCCATTCACTGGTGGCTGCATCCAGGGAATGCTCCCTAGTAGGCCTTACTCAAGAGTCCCATCCGACTCTCATAGAAAGTAATCAAAAGTGTATTTGGCGTCTCAACACCTTTAGCAGCGAATCCACTGGGGCCCAGAAGGTCCATAGTAAACCTTAGCTGCTCCAGCAGTGTAGAAGTTTTCAGCGGGTGCCCAGACCGCCGGCACTTACAATTCTCCATCTCTTATCTGTCGAGTTAGGCTGCACGCAGGACGTGTGGCAGCAGCCGACATGCGCAGTCTAACCCTGAGAGTTTCTGGCCAGTTTCAGCCACGATCGGAGGTACCCCTGTGCTTCCGGCATGGGAAGTTCAGCACTCCCCAGCAGGGAATGGGAGCTTATCCCGGTGCTCCGGATCTGGTCCCAGTGATGTGACGATGCACTCTCTGCCCCCTCCTCAGACCAGGGGGCAGTCCTCGATGCTTGTTTTGACCCATAGGTCTCAGCTTTCAGTTCTCCGGGCAGCACCTCCTGGAATATACTGGTTTGTCACGCTACCCTCAAATAGGTTGCTGGTCCTCACTGCATGACAGTCTATACCATGGCAGCCCCATGACAGGCCTTCCTAGCATACGGGGTCGCTGTTAATGCCCACACAGGTCTTGGCACTTGCCGGCAACAAAATCTTCCACGGCAGCCCGTCTTGGCATACAGGGTCACTTCAATAATGCAGTGTGAGTTTTACTCCGTCCCCTTGGCTCACAACTATCTTGACAGTGGCCCTCTCCTGGCATGTGGCAGTTGCCAGCCTGATTCTGCATTCGGGCAGCGACCTGTTCGGGGCAGCAGCGGTCCCCTCACTCCTTGCTCCGGGAGTCCTCTGGACAGAGCTCTCCACTGGACCTCGCTCTCTCCAATGCTCTCCTCTTTCCCACAGGGTACACTTGTCTTGGCAAACAGGTAGGCCGTAGTGCTCCATGCTCCAGAGCAGGTGGTTTTGGTTTACTTGAGTGATATCCCTTCACCCAGCAGGGAGACTAGGAGGCCTTGACCCCCAGCCCTTGTCACAGGCAGAAGTCTTGCAGAGCTTTCCCATCTCACACAGCCTGTCTGGCTGCTTGCCAGGTGACCAGTGTTTGGGGTCTTAACCTCCCCTTATAGTCTATTTCCAGGCACCAAATATGATTTAGGGTCTGTGTCTTTGAAGTTTTATGTTTCAGTTCTGCATCTTTTGAAATGTACATTCTTCCTCTCCTTCTTTCTTTTGAAAGGCTGTCTGTCACAGCAGTAGAGACTCTGAAGCCAATATTCCAACAACACAGGCCAGGGGAGTGAATTGAGTTAACATCTGAATGTAAGCCACCGTGATATGTGCATCAAAAAGGTTAATCCCGGGCTCCCAGTCCTACTCTTTATGATTCCCTTATCAGCCCCATCTCCATCCTGAGATGAGTCTAGGCCATTTCCTTGTGATCTCTCACTGAATCAAAGATCACCCTTTAAAGTGTAGGGGAAGTCTCTCTCTCTCCCTTCTCCAGTGTGTTCTACCCAGCTCACAGGAATGCAGCAGTACACAAATCTTTCTTGGGGGTTGGGGGGTGGATTCCTCTACTCCTTAGGTCTTCACCATGCAGGCCTGGGCTTCCCAAAATGTCCCGACATGGTCCTCTACGTAATGTACCATTACAGGCTCACTTGTACTCAGTGTATGTACATAGCACACACACTATCCAGCACTGTTAACTCCATGTCTTGTGCCACCACAGTTCAGTTCAGTTCAGGTCAATCTTATTAATGTTTAGACACTTGCCTTTAAAACATACATTTTAAAAGAATAACATATTTAATTTAGGCACTCCCTACCTCCACCCTCCTCCATACATCTGATGCAGGCTCTAACCCAAGTGCACTAACATTTCTACATAAAATCTCCACTCCTCAAATGTACCAGCTCTAAAATATCCAACTTAATCTCTTGGCCAAGCCTCATGTAACACTGATCCAAGTACATAAAAAAAATTGCCAGGAGACATGCACCATCTAAAAATTCCATATTTAGCAAAAGTGCAATTCCTTATGTAGGGTCAAACTCAGCTGTCTTATGAACATCATACCAGGGTCCTTACAGGATGACATTACCTCAACCCTACTATTGCCTAGCAGCCATTTATACGGTTTAACTTTTTTCCTGAAGGGTATTATTATTTTTTTGTCCAAATTCACCTTTCATTTATTAACCTCACAATATGAATTACATCTAATCAGGTTTATCTCTTTTTTTTTTTTTACTTTATTTTCCTTTATTACACAGTTGACTAATCAAATGACAGACATATATTTCCATACCGTGCTACATTTCAAACTATATTAATGATAGTTCATAATTTACAATCATTAATAGCGCTGTACTCCCTTTGCAACTCTACCAATAGATTACCCATTGCTTGAGTGGGCTGACGTGGGGTACGTATGTGTGTGGCATCAGTAGGGCCTAGGCGTTGTATTTGTGCCTTGCTAAGCTACCAGTTCGGGATTGTGATCTGAATAATTTTGTGTTTCTAGAAGATATGTTTGGAGAGGTTGCCATATGTAACGCGGGCATGAGGTAGGTGGTTGAAGTTGAGTGTTTGTTGCTATTGGTGCTACAGAATGTTAAGCTGGCAATCCAGCACTTCAACGTTGGTGGATGTTTGCTGCCTCAGTGTATAGCTATTTCCCTTTTTGCTTGCATCAAAGCTATTGCCACATATCTACATCATGTTTTTGTGGCAATGTGCACAAACCCAAGTAGTACCTGTAATGGGACGGGAGCGAGTGCCTGGTGAATCACACGTGAAAGTTCGATGTATACAGCTGCCCAGTATCCGGCTATTTTGGTATAAGTCCAGGTCATGTGTAGAAAATCTGCACGGGGAGCCCAACATTTAGGGCAGGAGTGTGGGTGAGTATTGTCCATAAAGTGTACTTTGTGAGGGGTGATATAAGCCCACCATAAGAATTTGAAATGTAACAGCTTATGGCAATGGTTCATGGAAATCTTTACGTGTTTGTGTGCAGAAGTATTGCCATTGGAAGTCGGATATAGCGTGACCTAGATCCCGCTCTCATGCCCCCCTTATACCTGTATCATTAGTGGGGGGCAATGAAATGCAAGCTTTTTATAGTTTAGATATTAGATGCTCCTCCCCCAAGTCTTTGAGGAGTAGGGTGGGGGGGGGGGGGTGAAATCTTGTAGTTTAAGACAGTAGCTGTGAATTTATGCACGTAAAGCAGTCTGGGAGAACACGTGGCCCTGGGGGAATGGATTGCCCATTGTGTCAAGGGAGAATTTAGTGAGTGTGCACTTAATGATTTCCTCTTGTGTAATGGGCACCCACATGTTGCCCTCCAGTGGGAGGGCAGGTGAATAGAGTAGGTGACCGCCTGTGGATCTTTCTAATTTCCTCCATGACCAGCTGGGTGTAGAGACTGTTGGCATATCCTGTGGGTCACGTTTCAGCCCTTCTGGTAAAATTGCTGAGAGGGGAATCAGGTGTGTAAGATCCGCTTCTGGTTTGGTGTACGGGATTCTGGCATCTGGGTGATACCAGTACCTGGCAAAACTGTATTGAACCCTCCAAGTAGTAGATTTGGAAATTTGGCACCCCAAACCCGCCTTGATTCGTATGGCTGCGTCAAAGTGTCCTATCTGATCCTAGGCTGTTTATTGCCCCATACTAGGCGCAAAAGGGGTGTGCGTAGTGTTGTAAAGAAGAAAGATGTCAACTGGATAGGTATGTTGCGAAACAGGTAATGACATTTTGGAAGCACTACCATTTTGATTATGGCAATCCTGCCTGTCCATAGCTGGGCAGTTTGGACCAGCATTCTACTTGACTGGTCAATTTGTCAAGTGTAGCTTCATAGTTTAGTCGCAGAACCTGCTCTGGATCTCTGTGGATACGTATCCCCAGATATTTTACTGAGTCCTCACATCTCACCAGAGGATATTCAGTTTCGATTGTCTCAATGCAGGGGGTTCCGGGGGAGCATCTCTGACTCGCCCCAATTTATCTGAAGGCTGGACAGCGCCCAAATCTACCCACCTCTCTAAGTATGGTATCTAGATTGTCTCTAGATTGTCTAACATATAGAATAATGTCATCAGCATATAGCGTGATAAGCAGGGGGCCAGATTTCATTTGTAGCCCTCTGTGAATGTGTTGTTGTTGTAAGTGCCGTACTAGTGGGTCCAATTCTATGATGAACAATAAAAGTGATAGCGGGCAACCCTGTCTGGTACATCGCGTAGGATGGAACGCTCTAGTTAGCGTTCCATTTAACCAGATATGGGCAGAGGGTTTAGTGTATAATAGGTGGATAATGGAGGTGAACTTCTCTGTAATGCCCATTTTTCGAAGCGTGGATTGTAAAAAGGACCATTCCAGCTTTTTCAGCATCTAGTAGTACGGCTGCAGCTGGGGTAGTTAGAGAAATTCTGTGGAGGACCGCAAAGAGTGTACAGATATTCAGAGATTTATGTGTTATAAATCCGAATTGCGCTGGTGAAATGATTTGATCCAATATAAGGGAGATCCTAGTGGCTAACATTTTAGCGAGTATTTCATTCGAAATTCAATATGGACAACGGGCGATAGGATTCGCAAAGTAACAGATCTTATCCTGCCTTGGGGAGTAGTATTATCACGGCTTCTCAGAGAGTGGGGGGAAGGATGCCCTTTTCCATTGCTCCCTGGTATACTTCTAAGAGATAGGCGGCGAGTAAATGTTTGTGTGTTATATAAAAGCAGTCCAAAAAGCCATTGAGCCCTGGTGCCTTGAAGCCATCCATTGCATCTATTGCTTGGATGACTTCCTCTTTTGTAAAGGGTTCGCTTAGAAACTGCCAATGTGCACTGTCAAGCCACACCATGTCTATTTAGTCTAAATACCTGTCGCATTCTGTTGTACCTGGTCCATTTCCTGTAGTTGTTGTTCTAGCTCAGAGATTGTGCGTTGGAGGTCTTTGAGTATGCCAGCATGTTTGGAGATACAAATCCCTCTAATATAGACCTTGAAGGCTTCCCATAGGGTGGCTCCTGAGGGTACGGTACCTTCATTAAGCTCAAAATAAGAGGGGTGAAACCCCAAAACCGATGCTAAGATGCTTGATTCCGGACCAGGGAAGACATGGCTTGGCAGTTCGGGCTGGACTGTTCCCATGAGGCACAGGGTCAAGACTGATTTGCATATGGCCATGTCTGAACTGGGGTGGCGTGGTGAGCAAAATAACGATGGATTAAACCCAGATCTGTGACTGGGGGTGAATGTTTTGCCAATGTGCAACATTCCGTCCATCATCTTGTGTGTTTTGCATTTAAAATAACACACACAAGTTTATTAATGCCACACTTTGGAATTGTAGGCCAAATATATCAGTAAATGCAGATTCCCAAATGTCAAGTGACTAAAATGTACAATTAGAATAAAATGCAGTATATACAAGTAGCAAAGAGTAGAAAATATATACAAAATGGTTAGGACCACCTCACCGATTGAATTTGCATCATCCTTGCCAACTCAAGCTGGGGAAGCCCTTCAACAGTCTAGGAAGGAGTTCAATTAGGGCTCAAGTTCCGTCACCTCCACAGCAATGCGTCTATTCTGTGGTGAACTTCCACCTGGCCCTCGAAGGTTCCCAGCTTAAATACCATTACTAATCGTGAGGCGAAGTTGCTAAAAAACCTTGCTCACTTCTCATTAGAAAAAACGAGCTGGCTGTACCAGTCTGCGTCAAGGCCATGACGGAGGCTGGACAAAGCTCCCGTATTTTGACTCCGAGGCAGAGTTGTACATTCTCACATCTTCCAGCCTCTATCTTGACGAAGCTCCCACAAGGCCTTCCAGAGTACATTAAACAAATGCAATCGCTCAGAAAAACAGAAAGACCTTGAATGTGAATAACACAAACAACTTGCAAGTACTGTTATGCACACAGAAAAGCTTGAAGCAAGGCAAAGTCAGAAAACAAGATGACATGAGGCCATGTCAAAGCCAATAGTAAACATTTATAATTCTCATAACAACTTGCAAGCACTGCTGTGCACGCAGAAGCAAGGCAAAGTCAGAAAACAAGATGACACAAGGCCATGTCAAAGCCAATAGTACTGTTCTACTCCGTGACAGCTCCCACTAAAAGACAGCAAGATCACAAGACAGAAGAGTAGCAGGCATATGCAGGACCGTCCTACATTAAGGCTAGGATAAAATAACACACTAAAATCAATTAAAATAGTGGTAGTCGAAGGTCATCATAGGGTGCCAAACCACAAGAGTGCCTCTTTCACTACACAAGTCTACCAACACTACCAAAAATGGGGGTCCCGCACCACTCAACCAATCCGTACTGGGCCCCCTTTGCTCCACGCTGAAAAAAGTGGACTGGTTATTACCGTGCTCAATACCGAAGAGGAAGACACATTCTGGTTTGATTATCAGAACAGCTGCTTATCAAAACGGCTACCCTCTATCAGGCGGTCTGCGAACCTTCAAGGGTCGCACTCCTTGCAGCCCCACTCCTGGACACCCAACTGGAGAGCACGCTGAAAACGTGCCACAGAAACAATGACACTACAGGGGGGCAAAAGTGCAGACATGCAGCCAAGTACACAGAATGTCGGCAAGAGGAGGAGAGGAGAGGCAGGAAAACCCAGACACACATACAATCAGTGCACACATTCACTCTGCAAACACTGCTCAATACTTAGCCTTTCTGTGTTCTGCCATGGTGTTCTAAATGCAAGCACACACATTCACCATGCACGCAGTGCATAACAGTTTATCTTTCATGTATTGTACTGCATGCAAGCACTTATACAGCCAGTGCATGCTTTCACTGTGCACACAGTGCTACAATTCTCTTGTAATATGTTCATCTCTGGTATACATACACCCAGTACAAGCACTCACAATGCATGCACTGTATAGCACTTCTATATCTTTGTACTGTACACTTCCCCGGCACACATTCATCCAGCACAGAGTCGCCATTCCTGCTCTGTACAGCTCTTCTCATTTAACTGATGTAGGCCAAGGATGAGTTAAGCACACAGCAGCAGAACTTTAAAAAGGTGAATGAGCCTGTAGGCATCACTCCAGTGACACAGGTTGAAAAGGACCTTTTTAACTTCTACTGATCACTACACGGTATGCTGCCCCCCACTGCGCTTGTACTACTTAACTTTTGGTGAAGGCAGTAGCCTTCCACCGCTATTGAGGTTAGCCCTTTGGGCACCTTCCCCATCCAACAAGACAGTAATCCGTGAGACAGGCCTATGTCATGGTGCACACTCATAATCCGGGTTTGCCTATGACAACAAAAATCAACTTTAGGGATCCACATGTTAGTATACTTGGGCACTAAGGGCAGGGGTACACGTCCATTACCATGTAGAGGACTTTTCTGTGCCAATAGATGCCCCTCCCAAATCAGAACACCGTAAGCCAAATCCTAACCTGGAGTTGTTGGATGAAAGTAGTCAGCCTTCCTGTGGCTCAATCTGGCTGTGTGCTCCACTACAAAGTCTATCCCTTGCAACGAAAAATGCAATCTCAACAACTTGAGTTTCTCTCCCTTCATAGCCATCAACCATTTCAGTGATGTATCTGTTTGCACCACAAATGTGGTGCCAAACAAATATTGGTGAAATGTACGCAAGGCCCACACTATGGCAAACCACTCCTCCTCAACAGCTGCCCAGTACTGGTCTCTGGGTAGTAATCTACTACTTATAAAGGCTACCACAATGTCTCTACCTTTATAATGCAATTGAGCTAACACTGCTCCACATTCACTGCTTTATCAGAGGCAGCTGTCTGTACAATGAAAGGCTGACTGTTGTTAAGTGTGTAGTTAGGTACTTTCAGTACTGGTGCTGCCATAGTTCCTTCTTCAGTTTGTCAAAATCTTTTTGAAACTCTGCAGTCAATGTTACTTTCCTGGGTTGCTTCTCAGAGGTCAAAGCAGTCAGTGGGGCAACTATATTTCCACAGTTAGCCACAAAGTTCCTGTAAAACCTGGTGTGTCAAAGGCCCTCTCATCAGTTCGGGTTGTAGGCACATCCCACTCCTGCACAGACATAATGTTTGCAATCCCACAGGTGTATCTTCCCGTTCTCCTACTCATGGCAAAGGTAGACTACAGAAGACTGCCCACCTGACACTCAGTTGCCTTGATGGTGACGTTTGCATTCTCTATCCTGGTCAACACCTGCTTGAAGTGCCTTTTGTCGTCCTTCAATGAATTGCAGAAAACTCCAATATGGTCAGGTAGGCTGCACAGAATTCTTCCAACCTTTGAGAACATGGTTCACTAGGTGCTGAAAAGTGGCAGAAGCATTCCTCAACCCAAAAGGCATTACCTACAACTGATACGGACCATGTGGTGTAGACAATGCTGTCTTCTCCTCAGCCTTTGGTGCCAAAGCAGTCTGCCAACATCCACTGGTCAGATCCAGGCTGCTCAAGTACTTTGCAGCACCTTACCGATCCACAAGCTCATCCGCTTATAGGATTGTATAGATATCTTTTAGTTATTTCATTGAGGGCTTGGTAGTCCGCACAGAACTGCAATTGAGTAGACCCTTGATTTGGTACTAGAACCACAGGACTAGACCTAAGACTATGAAAGCTCTTAATGATACCCTGGTCCAATATCTTGGTAACTTCCACCTTCATGCATCCCTGAACCCGGTAAGACATTCTGTTAGTTCATCCCTTTACTGACAGACTGTCACTTGTGTCTTTATCATGCACACAGGCGCGGTGTCAACCCTGGAGTCAACGAGAAGAGGTTGGCGAACTGCCCCAATACCTCTCTACACAGTCTATGCTGCTCAGTCGTTACATCAGAGACTAACCAAACTCCTTCCACAGTGCCATCTTTCAGGTCACTATGAAGTAAGTCCGGGAGAAGCTCACGGTCTTTCTCAACGTACTCTGCCACAGCCATGACATTCATTTTGCAGTCTCTCCAGAGGTAAGGCTTCATCCTGTTCACATGGAACACCTTCTTGGGTTCCCTTGTGACAACTGTGCCCATCAAGTAGTTTCTCTCAGACACCTTCTGAATAACTTTGTATGGCCCACACTATTCATCATCCAAAGCCCTGGGGCAAATAGGCTTTAGCTCCAACACCCACTCACATTCCTGAAATTTAGTCAACATAGCTTTCTGGTTATATTATTCCTTCATCAGTGCTTGTTTTTTCTTTGCCTGACTAATGTATTGCGTCATTAACTTCCTGAGGCCAATCACACAGTCCACCATATACTTCTGTAGAGACTTTGAGGTTCCTTCCCACTCCTCTCTAACTGATGCAAGTTGACCCCGCCCCGGCTGTCCATACAGAACTTCAGAGGGACTGTGCCCTATTCTCTTCTACGCAATCTCTCACTAGGCAAATAAGAAACATCGCAGGAGAAGATCCAAGTTCCTCCTGAGGTTTGCTGTCAAAGTTTCCATCATGCTCTTCAATGTTTTGATAAACCGCTCCACCAAACCATTGGTTTGTGTGTGGTATACAGTGGAGAAGTAGTATGTCATGTTAGCTTTCTCCTGCATCTCTCTCATGTAAGAAGAGATGAAGTTGGTTTCCTGGTCAGATATTACCGTCCTTGGAAATCCGATCCCCAGGAGAGCTCTCGCTACCACTTTTGCAGTCATGCTCCTCAGAGGTACAGCTCCAAGGTACCTGGTGGCTTGTTCCAACACAACCAAGATATACTTGTTGCCTGACTCTTAGGGGGTCAAATGGACCAGCTGTGTCTATTTCCACCTGCTCAAATGGAACACCTACAACTGGTAGAGGCACTAATGGTGCCCTAGTCCTCCCTCCTTTCTTACCACTCCTCTGACAAGCGGGGCAAGTTCTACAGACCTCTCTGTGTCTCTGCGATCCTTAGCTATTAGAACAGAGTGTCCAACGTATCCTGGGTTTTCTTATCCCCAAGTGTCCTGCTAAGGTCCCTTCATGGGCCAGCGACTACAGGAAATCCATGTGCACTATGGAACCACTAGTCTCTTGCTGGTTCCTGGCTCAGAATTTACCCGTTCACTATAAAGTAAACCATCTTCCCAGCCATTATAGTGTTTTCCAACACTTCTTTGATGACTTGTTCCTTGGCTTCCTTCCGAAGTCCCACAAGCATAGGGCACTCCTCCAGTGCCTTGCGGAAATCTTCCAGGGTAGGCCCCCCAGCAGCAGACTAACCATGCAGCTCTGGAAGTGACCAAGACTCCAGCAGCTGGGCCGCCTCCGGACCCTCATTCTCCTGGAGCAGAATCAATGACCTTTGTGGCCACTGCCTTCCCAAAGTCTGCTCTTTCATTCAGAATACCTTGTACTGGTTCCTGCAGGTCACTCTTAGGCCCAACATGGATGCAGAGAGTTGGTCAGCAAGGGTACAGAATCTTCTAGCATGGTTGTTGCCCAAGACCTGGCATGGTATTCGAAATTTCTGAGTTATGGAGAAGACAAAATGGTGGATCTGCGACCAAAGAACAGCTGTGGATCCTGAGGGAACGACATTCACCTTTATGTATACTGATCACAGGGGAGCACCCATAGTACTCCCCCTGACAAGCAGCATTTGGCCCTGCATTGCACGTGGATGTCCAGAGGCACATGAACTGTGAGTATTAGGAGAGACCAAGGGGACAGGGCTTGGCAAGTGTTTGGGCGAATGCATGGTGGAGTGTGGTTTCCTGGCCCAACAACGTTCAGTAGACAGTAGGGCGGCGGATACCCAGATTAGACTCAAGCATCATACCAGGGCACGTATGAAGCTTTGACAGATTAAAAGAGGTGGACTTCCCACCACATCCTTCTCTGTGAGTACCAGGGCACTGAAACGTCGGGCTGGTGGTCCAAGACAATCTGGATCTCAGAAGCCAACTCCCTGGGCCAGGCCCCTCTGCTTCCTCTAGGCAGTTGAAATTCCCAGACACACAGGGGGAGTGAACGAGATGAGTGCATTCCTCCCCATGAGCCTGACCTGTCTCGGATTGAATGGCTGTGGAACCCCTCCTTCCCCAATTAAGCCTTATATTGCCCCAACATGTTTTCTCAAGGTGACCTTACACTAACTCTACCCTTCATGGGTTAAGACAAAACCAGGCACACCTAACACCAAAGTTGCATGGATAAATTCACCAAAAGCAAGACTGTTGCAGGTACCATGACAAAACGGAATTTTACAAAAGAGCTGGTCTCTACGGAACAGATGGACAAGTATGGCTCCTCCAAGATCATTTCCACTGCTATACAAGTGAATTGCACCACACTTGAAGATAAAATCAATGAGGTGTGCCTTGATATATCTGCTTTGCCAGAACCTCTATTACAAAGTAGATAGGTTCCCTCAGGCTGAGATATTTCCACCTTGAAACGCGCAGTTGCACAGCTTCTTACGACAGACTCTACTTAGTTGCCCTAGAGGAGAGAGTGAGGGACGCTGAGGGGAGCACAAGGCAGAATAAACTCTACTTCGTGGGTTTCTCTGAGGGATTGAAGGAAGCCACCTGGGAAAATGCCTGGGAGTCTTATTGAGATCCCTAATACCACCAGAGAACCTGTTCTCATGTGTCATAGTGGATCAATTATAAAGACAAAGACAAAAAAAAGTGGTACGCAGGAATTAGCAATTCTATATAACTCAAAATGGATACCTATCTTCCCAGCGACGCGAAACTGTTGCAAAAATAGAGGAAATCATTTGACGGCCGCAAATGTAGAGTCAGTCCTGGAACTCGGATTTATGCTGGTCTACCCAGCTAAACTCAAGGTGTTACGCCAGGGCAAGGACTTCTTTTTGATTGTACTGAGGTGGCATTGGAGTGGGCAAAGGAGAGATCAGAATCTTGATGACATCCGACAAGCACAGCCGAAGGAGAAGTTGAACCCCCTGGGAACCCACTTTCGTGAGAGATGAGGACGGAACTGAGGGTGAGCTGCCAGACCACAGTCAGTAGGGATGGGAATGTGGAATTTGACAAAAGGGCTGCTTCTGTGTTGGGATCAGCTGTCTCAGACTCGACTTTGTCCCAGGGGTGCTTCCCCCTTGTGCTCTCCCACTGAATCACCCAATCCATCAGCCATGGCCAAGGACAATCCTTAACCTGTGAAGCCTCTAGCATGCTTAGAGCTGCTGCCTTGGGAACCAAAGAATACTCTGTCTTCATCCTGAATATCTACCAAACAGTTATGCACCAGCATATGGACTCATGAATTGTCTGCAAGAACTTTTCGAGGTGTACCTATTGACAAGACCCAAAATCTAGGGGAGAAAATTCCCACATTCTTTGAGCATGGTACACGAACAAAAGATATTTGTTATTATTTTCCTTTTTATTGAATGTTGAGGTAACTTTGGGATTCCTCTGATATGGTAGGGAGCTTTCCTCCTATATTTGGAAGAACTCCAATACCATGTTTCAGAGAAGGGTTACATGCTATTCGTGTGAAGTGTAGGGTGGGGGGGTTGGATTTCAATGTTGGAGTTCATTAGTGCATTCACTTTTACAACTTTGGTTATTTCTCGATTCATGGTCACTGACATTTTTGGGGGTCTACTCTGACTCCAGCCTCCAAGTATCTATACACGTCACTGTCCATCTGAGTGCAATGTGTTTTGCTCATCAACTGGTACGGGCCATGTCTTGGAATGTCAGTGGCTTGAACGAAAATATAACATTTGGAGCAGTAATGAACGTAACAAAGCAACAAGGGCCAGGAAACATCCTCCGTCAGGAGACCTACAACATTGGCTCCAACTATCCCTTCTTGGACAGATACAGATTTACAAACATCCTTCTTCTTGATGTCTCCAAAGGCTCCCGAGCCATAGCCATAAATGTGCGTAAAATCTCCCCCTTCCATCGAACAAATATGGAGGGATACCCAGGGTAGGTATACCATAGTCACTGGTTCTTTCGAAGGACGTCTACTCCCTCACCCGTTTTAACAGCTTTTCTTTCTACTGTAGGCACTTTAAAAAAAATATATTTTATTCATTTGAATTTTGTGCAGACATAAACATAGAACAGCTTGTATTGCAGGTACGAGTCTTACAATCAGTTGATTGATAAACATCCGCCTGTGCCTACCTTACATAAGAGTAACAACATATTTCACATTGCGTCACGTAGAGTTATATATGATGAACAGACAGTGCATATTGGTCCCACAGAAGCACCGAAATATAATATGCTGAGTTAGAGGTCAACATTGTGATCTAGTAACAGTTAAAGGGCGATTTTTACAATATTATTAAAGAACTTGACAGCTTCTAGATGTAGATGGCATACATAGTGAATTACCCACCTGATCAGTTCATAGCAGGGGCAACGACACTAGATTATTCTATGTCCAAACAGCAAATGTTTTATATTTGATGGTTGGGGGTTAGTGAACTATGCTGAGCTAACAGCACCATCCATTGCTTTTTCTCTAAGCCAGGATATGAAGGGCTCCCAGATATCTTTAGGGCGAGAAGCCATGGGCATCAGGTCCCAGAACACAGCTAGCTGCTCCTGGCAATAAACAATGTCCTGTATCCAAATTTTAATGCAGGGAGGTAGGGGTGCACCCCAGTGTATGGCTACTCTGCGCTTAGCAAGTAAGAGCATCATCGCAAAAATCTGGCGCTTCTCTGGTGGGGCTTCCTCAACGTTCACCAGAAGTGCCACGAGTGGCGTGGAGTCAAGAGTGGACCCTGTAACATCCCTGATAGTGACAAATACTTCTTCCCAGAAATTAGCTACGACCGGACAGCCCCAAGCCGCATGTAGGAAAGTGACATTTTCCTGTTTACACTTACAACATTTGGAGTTCTGACCTAATCCTAGCTTATGTAGTTGTGAGGGGGTGCGGTACACTCAATGAAAGAACTTGAAGTCTATTAATCTCAGTTTATAATTAGGAGATAAATGACGCAGCTGGGAGCAGCAAAATGACAATTGCTTGTCCGTAGGCAGGCCATCTAGACCTAATCTCCACTTAACTAGGGCCTTCGAATGCACTGGTGGGGTGTTGGATTGCGTGTGATTGTATAGTCTGGTGATCAGCTTTCGGGGAGACAGAGTGGCTAATAGGTGTTCTAGTGGCATTATGGTTGTCGGAGCTGCCGGCAAAGTAGAGTGAAACGTTTTGCAAGTTGCTCTAAGCTTGTAGTATAGTAATAATTCAAGAAAAGGAGTTGGGCTGCCGTCCTGGTTGCTAGGTGCTCCCAGGAACGTGTCCTGCGGGTAAAGATCACCTAGCTTGGAGATACCCATTTTGCGTGCACGTTCAATAGTGCCTTTAACTTGAAGTGTAGGGAATTGTGAATGTTGTGCAATTTGGGTAGATGTGGCATAAAGTAGTGGGGCACCAACTCGCCCTCTTAAACCCTCCCAGACCCATCCAAGAGTTAAGACTGTGTTTACCTCGCCAGGTGTTCTGTGATATGGTTTCTAAACTGCGGCATGCAGTGGGATAGAACAAGCCACGTCTTTTTCGGTGGCCAGATGTGGCTGAAATGGGTTCGGGTAGATCCAGAAATGGAGAAATTGCACTTGTGCACAAAGTGTGTAGAGTTCAAGGTCTGGGGCTCCCAGCCCTCCCATTACTAACAAACGTGTCAGAAGCTCTCAGCTCACCCGTGGCTGCTTCCTATCCCACACCAAAACTATGAGCTTGGAGCGGAGAGAATTAAAAAAGGCTCTGGTAAGGGGGATAGGTGTATTTACGAAGAGAAGAATAAACTTGGGAAGCACTATCATTTTGGTTATGGCTATTCTTCCAGCCAAGGACAGTGGTAAGGTAGACCAGAATTTAAGATGTATTCTCTAGCCATTCTATCAATTTACCAAAGTTCATAAGCCAGACTTCCTGTATGTCTCTGCTTAGCCACACCCCAAGATATTTAACTGCGCTATCCGCCCAAGTAAGTGGAAATTCCAGGTCGGTTTCTAATGGTGCATCGGTTAATGGAAGGATTGACGATTTGGACCAGTTCATTTTTATGCCAGACATGCCTCCAAACTGAAGTATTTCCCGCAACACAGGATTCGAATTTACATGAGGTTTACGAATATATAGGGTAATGTCATCAGCATACATGGAAATTATAAGGCCCCTATGAGAACCCTAGGCCGCTGACGGAATGGTGTTGCTGTATTCCCGCAGCTAATGTCTCCATCGCTATCGCAAATAGCAATGGCGAAAGCGAGCAGCCCTGCCTGGTACCACGTGTTATATCAAATGGTTCTGAGAGAAGTCTATTGGCTTTCAGGCGGGCCGTGGGCCTAGTGTAATGCAAGCTTATGAGATTGATAAAGTTGGGGCTGAGTCCCAATCTGGGCAATATCGTAAACAAGTACGGCCATTCCAGGGAGTCGCATGCCTTAGTGCCATCTAGAAACGTAGCGATGGCTGGTAGTTTAGGGTCAACTTGATGGATAGTAGCGAAGAAGGTGCGCAAATTATGGGCAGTTGATCTCCCCTGAATATATCCGGACTGGTCCAGTCTGGCTACAAGTGGTAAGATTGGCTGTAGCCGGTTAGCAATCAGCTTGGCCAAGATCTTTACGTCTACATTAATCAAAGACAGGGGCCTATAAGAGTCGCAGAGATTGGCCTGCTTGTCTGGTTTTAAAAGGGAACTGATCACCGCCTCCCTCATGTTTGGTGGCAGTGTACCGCATTCCAAAGAATCTTCATGTACAGCCAACAAGTGAGGTGCAAGTTCAGCTGCGTATGTTTTGTAAAAGGACGTTGTCAACCCATCTAGTCCGGGCGCCTTTGCGCCCGGGAGGCATAAATGGCCTGCGTTATATCCTCCACAGAGAACGAGACATCTAGGTAGGTTCTATGGGCATCGCTCAGCCAGAGAAGTTCGATGGAGTCGAGATATGTAAGTAGCTCAGGGTGCAAGTCTTGCTGTGTGGCAGTGTATAAAGATGAGTAGAAGTTTGTGAGATGTTTGTGTGTGGCTTGTTGTCCCCTGATTAGAGTCAGATTGTCATCTAGTAGCTCAGGTATGAAGGCTGGAGAAGAGTGTTTGAGTGTATTAGCAGGGGTCCTGCCAGGTCTGTCGCCTTAGCCATAGTTTCGAGCTTTAGCATCTTTCCCTGGGAACCTGGTCTCTTTGATAGCCTCTTCCACAAATTCAGATATCTTCTCCCTCGTGGAAGCAAGATGTGAAGGCGCCCGCAACTGCTAGAACAACAATTCTGAGGACCTAATCTCCTTTTCCAAAGTAGAAAGTGTAGTCCTGATTGATTTTAGCACCCCGTTTGCTTAGAGATACAAGCGGCCATAATAACTGCCTTAAAGGCTTCCCTTAGAGAGGAGGAGAAGTCTACCAACCCTTCATTTGTGGAATAGAAATGAGTGATCTTGGTTCTAATCTCTTCCTTAAATGCTGAATCTAGTAGGCAGTGGGGCGGAAGGTGCCAGCTGAACGCACAGGGCAAAGTCAGAGGTACCTTCCAGCTTACAATAACCGGGGCATGATCTGAAAGCGTACGGGGCATATGGGATACGTCTATGGTCCAGGAGGCCACGTCTCTAGTAACCAGCCAGTAATCCAATCTGAACCAGGCTCTGTGATGTGTAGTGATGCATGTTACCTCCCAAACTTTAGGGTTTCTACTACTCCAAATGTCGATGAGATTGTGGTAAAAAATAATGGAGTTCAGTTGTTGTGCTGCTCTGGTTTGTGGGCTGCGGGTGGAACCAACTCTATCTAAAGCATTATTTAATGTGACATTAAAATCGCCACCCCACATGACTGTGTCGATTCCAGCCGCCATCACCCTCGCCCAAACGTCTAAGAAAAACTGCGGGTCGTCTACATTCAGACCATTAGTTGTCACCAGTGTCATTTTTGTGGACATCATCGTGCCATTAATTATAATAAACCTTCCGTCCGGGTCGGTCTGTACTTGAGTGGTCGTCCAACCAATTCCACGCTTTATCAACACTGAGACTCCCAGGGGAGGTAGCGATTCTTTCACGATTTAAACTCATTCAACTTAAAATTCTACACAGGGCTCACTACACCAGTTCAGTGCTGGTTAAATGGGGGTCCTGGGCTCCCCTGTCTGCCCCAGGAGATGTGGCCAAACTGGTACCTACCTGCCCCAATGGTGGGAATGCCCGATTCTTCAGACTTACTGGGGAAGGGTCATGTCAGCATTGTCTGCGACCTGTCACAAAACCATTGACCTTTCGCCCCGCTTTTGTCTCCTTAATATCTGGGAAGCGACTGATCTGTCAAGACCCGAGAGAGTTTGGGTCTCCCTTGGCTGTATGGTAGCGGAACGCAACATAGCAAGAACCTGGAAGGGCTTACTTAAACCCAAGTTTTGTGGTTGGGAGTCCGATATGGACTGGTGTATGCAGGCAGAGAGTGTGGTATATGAGAGTAGAGGGTGCCCACAAAAAGGGATGAAAATTTGGGAGGCATGGAATGTGTCTAGCGGAATGATCTGCACCCGCTTTGATGATACCTCCCCACATCTGGCAGATCTTGTGAAGGAATAATATTTATGTTATTTTGAATTGTCGGTGCCACTACCTCGAAGGGTTGTTCTATTGTAACACCTTGTCAAAGACTGTACCAATGCACCTAAGTATGTCTGAAAATCTGGAAATGCACTGCACTTTGTTCCTCTTTTGTTTTTACCTACCCTATTTGGTTTTATTCAATAAAAAGATTTATTTAAAAAATGATGTCATAAAGGACATGCAGGAATTGTCAAGACAAAACAAATAATCAAAAGGTGGTATTGATGGGCTGGGCTAGATATGTATGTGGAGAGAATGGTGAGGGAGTGTTTTGCTTGCTCCAATTGAGATAAGTCTTTTAGGACTTTAAGACCCAGAATGTGTGAGCCTTTTGTTCTGTATGAACCATGGGAAACTGTTGCTATAGATATCATGGGACCCAAAGGAGAAAAGTGGAACTATGGCCTACCATTAAAATTGTGGAAAGAATTCATACTGGAGTTGTTTTGACATTTGTCAATGAGGTTTTCCTGAATGAGGGATTACCCATGCAGTTAATCAGTGACAATGATGTACAATTCATGTCTGGAAATGCACATAATTACTTTGCTAAGTTATGTATCCAGCATAGAACGACTTTGCTCTATGATCCTATTGGGAACTGTATGATAGAACTCTTCAATAGAGTCATTAAAAATGCTGTGCAATTAGCTGTAAAGAACATGGAGGATTGGGAGGTCCAAGTGTTAGACTGTTTGGACGTACAGAAGTGTTACCCATGATGCTTTGGGTGTCTCACCTTTTGAGAATATGAGAGGAAGGGAGGACAAGACCAAAGCTAACCCTGAGCACCGGCGGCTCCTCCGCTAAGGCAGAGGAGTGTTGCCCCACTGCTCTGTGAGCAGTTTAAAAAGGAAAAAGAAAATGATGATAACTAACGTTATCATTTTTGTTTTCCTTCCTGCTTGGGTGCAAGGCGGGTGTGGCTGGGCTAGCCAGTGCAGGGGGCAAGGGAAGGAGTGTTAAGCACACTCCCTAAGTGCACATGACTGCTTGGCCGCCCCTCTTGGGCCAGCCAAACCGTCATGGGCACTTTGCATCTTCCCAACCAGGCTGCATTACACAGCCTTGTGGGGAACATGCCCAGCCTCCAAGCCTCTGTCTGAGCGCCGAACCACGGCACTCAGACCAATCACAACGCTGCTTCCTGTTGCTTCGCCAGAAGACGACGGAGCAGAGGCAGCGGCACCTGGAGGCACCCAGGTAAGTCAATTTGTTTTCTTTGTAATCATCTCCCCCCCACCACCACATCCCCCGGAGCTCAGTAGCAGCCTCTACTGACCCGGAGTGGTTAGTGCATTCTGTTAAGACAAAGTTTCCATTGGAGGATATCAGGAAGAGAATTGTATATAGCCATTTATAATACAAAGAACAAAATGATTTAAGGAAAAAAATGAAAGATACCAAGGTGTAAGTTGGAATGTTGGTCAAAGTGAAGAAACCGTGGAAAGTCAAGAAGGGTGAAAGTCAGTTCACTGAACCTCAGAAAGTAGTTAAAGTTTTACGTAATGCTGTCATGTTAAGTGATGACAAGGTCTATAATTTAAAAGGTATCACTGTTCTTAACACTGAGAATGTATGGAAGGATGAGGTCTATGATCATGAGGTAGGTGCTGTCTGGGAAAAATTTGAGTTAGCATCGGATGTTGGTGCGGAAAGTGATGATGTGGTAGGTGTAGGGAAAGAAGCTAATGTGTATGCGGGAAGTCAGGTGGTAAGAAGTGAGAATGCTACTGACATTTAATGTGGGGAAGATTGAGATGGAAGTAATGTTGCTGTGGAAGCTCAGGTTGAAGCAAGTGCATGCTCTACCGACATGCAAGGTAAAGAAAGTCATAAGGTGAATGGCGAAGGAAGTAAAGTTTGTTTGGAAGGTCAAGAAAAAGGGAAGCGCGTGAGGAATAAATTGAAATGGTTATCGGTTTATGAATGTGAATTGGTAAGTGACTGTGTTTTTTTCCAGGTCTTTTAGTTTTCTTTTTTTGTGTTTTGTCTGTTCATAATTTTTCATGTCATTTAGTTTTTTTTTCCTTCTGTTGTACATAAGGAGGTGTGGCAGGACCGATGGAAACACTGAGTCTGGAGTGTATGGTAATGAGGGTTTTATTGGTTTTACAACCATTTTCCAGTACGTGGTTGGTCGATAATACGGTAGTGGGGAATCAGACTCGGGTTCCGGGGATAGCCGGCCTCCTCTTCTGAGTCGGTCCAGGTTGGCGGCGTCTCCGCGGAAAGGGAACTCAGGACCACGGCGTGAGGGAAACAAAACGAAAGAAAAGGGAGACTGGGGTCAGTCCGGTGTTCACTTCACACTCTTATGTGAGGGAAAAGGGGGTGAGGAGTCACACGGTGCTCTATTCCCTATTACTAGGTGTCGGGATCGTGAGGGATAGGGTAAAGTGAGATCCGACTTTTATGTTTTGGTAGTGCCTTTTTTTATCGCCCAAGCCGAGATACGAGCGCGTACCTGTTGGTGCCACGCTTCTCCAGAAACGTGGCAGGGCGAGTCACAGGGTCGTTGGCCTCCCGGCTCCAGCACCGTAGGGTTCTCCGTCCTGTTGGCTCCTCCGTCATTGGTCACGCAATCTCCTGTCTCCTCCGCTCTCTTTCTCGTCTCGTTCTCTTCCTCCTTCAGTCTCGTACCGACGCTCCTCTCTGCTCTTCCTGGATTTGAGCTCCTGCCGTTCTCTTCGTCACCGGTGTAGGCGGGGTCTGCTGTCAACTCTGCCCAGTTAAAGACACACGGGTCGCTTTGTTCTGTAGTGGTTTGGGTGAGAGGCTCCGTTTTCCAACTGTCCGTTTGCTCATTAAGGGTTGTAGAAGACCCTGCCGGACCTGATAAACTCCCAGGACTAGGATCACAAAATGGCGTCAGTAGGTTCCTCTTTGCACAAAGTTGAGGGTGAAACTTCCTCCTTTGCTGACAGATGCAGTGTAGTCACTTATCAGAGGTAGACTCTTATTTCCGTCTATGGGGATCTCCTCGTCACAGGAGGAAAATGTGGTATGTCCTTCAATTTGTTATGTATTCGTGTGTTGTTTTTCAAATATGTATGCTCGTGCCTGCGCCTTAGTAGCTCATTTTATTTTTTTCATATACAAATATTTGACAGCATAAAGGCAAAGGAGTGCCATTGGCAGGAGATTGGACCAGTTGCTGCTGTTGCAGAGGGGGCCCAGGAACACCAAGTCCCAGCCTGTATTGCGGTGAGGACGCTGTTGACATGCCCTGTTCGCGCCAAGAAGCGCTAAAAACCCTGTCAGTCCTCTTGCAGAGTGGGAGACCGGACCAGTTGCTGCTGCTGCAGAGGGGGCCCAGGAACACCAAGTGCCAGCCTGTATTGCGGCGAGGACGCCGTTGACGTGCCCTGTTCGCGCCACGAGGCGCTAAAAACCCTGTCAGTGCTTCCGCAGTGCGGGAGACCGGACCAGTTGCTGCAGCTGCAGAGGGGGACCAGGAACGCCAAGTCCCAGCCTGTATTGCGGTGAGGACGCGGTTGACATGCCCCGTTCGCGCCAGGAGGCGTTAAAAACCCTGTCAGTGACCTCTCCAACGTTCACCTTAAGGTACTGTTACTGCCAGGAATACTTGCACTTGCAGTTCAGTTCAGGGTATATGTGACTGTACTAGGTTTTCATTATGTTATTATTATAGTCGGGGTTACGTTGCTGTATTTTTGAACTACAGCTGATTCAGAGCAACACTCCCTTGCCGCAAGATACCAAGTTACCAGGACCAGTACTTTAGCTTTAGGGACCTGAAATAATCTTTACTGTCGCATTTACATGCGAGAGAGAGGGTTAGTAGTTGTTTTGGCAGAGATGACCGGGGCGATGGGTGGTGCAAGCTGCAGTGGCCTCCTGGTCAGAGCCCTGGCACTTAATATTTTACAATATAAGCACTGACCAGGACTAATTTCCTTTTGGATTACCGGACTAGCGGGCATTACTACTGATTATTGTCTATTTATATTTTAATTGGTACTGATTGGTGTGGGTGTCTAGATCACTTTGGTGAAAACAGCAAAAACAACAGTTGTTGGACAGAATGCAGAACAATGTCATACATTCACCCCAGTACAGAGATCTGGGCCTAAATCCATCTTTTTTTGCTCACCATGCCGTTCCAGTTTGAACCCAGCCATATGCAAATCAGTCTTGACCCTGTGCCTCATGGGAACAGTCCGAAGAAAACAGGTAATGCGTTCGAACTAATCTATATCAACAGTACATGGAAGGACAGCTTCAATTATTCCTTCGCAATGAGGTACACTCTCTAGATTTAATCATATATCGATCAATACCAATGACAGAAAACACGTTTGATTTAAACACAAACTTTTTATGTATTCACATGTAAAAATAATAATAAAGACACTTTTTATGTTTCACTATTCATATACATACAGAAAGTAATAAGTCCAAAGAAATTATAAATCACAAACCACTACAAAGGAGGAATTCAACCTCTATTCCTTATTTCCCTGCTAGTGATTGTGGATGCTCACACTTTTTTATAGGAGCACTCAATTTTTTCAGAAAACCCTAATACAAAGTACTATGAGGAAAAAACTCTATCCTCTGAACAAATGAATTAGTACTTTGTAATTTACACATAATTTTAATTTGTAAGGGGCTTCTTCAATTCCTATAGTCGTCGCGTTTCAGCTCAACTTGCTTTGGGCCTCATCAGGACTAGGGTATATAAGGAAATATTTCGATAAAGACACCAATCTCATAGAGAGGTCCTGGTTCATCTAATTAATGATGTCAGAGACGCAGTTCCTCCGAAGAAAACAAAAATCTCACGGTAATTCCGTACGAAGCTAAAATGCAACGTGTTCTTGGCGTCACATGGAGCGCTTTTCAGGGCTTCACTTCTAAAGTCCTCTGTATATGCGTTCGCTACAAACATTACCTGTTTTCTTCGTATGCTTCTTTACCCAGATGCAGTTGGATTATAGGGTGACCCCCCTTCTTATATATCATGGGAACAGTCCAGCCCGAACTGCCAAACCAGGTCCTCCCTGGACTTTAAACAAGCATCCTAGGACCGGTTTCGGGGTTTCACCCCTCTTCAGCCAGGATAGCTTGATTCCAGTGGCATGGAGAGCACGGGACCCACATCTGGGCATACCCTTCCCACTCAGGGTGACAAATGCAAAAACAACAGTTGATGGACAGAATGCAGAACAATGTCATACATTCACCCCAGTACAGAGATCTGGGCCTAAATTCATTGTTTTTTTGCTCACCATGCCGTTCCAGTTTGAACCCAGCCATATGCAAATCAGTCTTGACCCTGTGCCTCATGGGAACAGTCCAGCCCGAACTGCCAAGCCAGGTCCTCCCTGGACTGGAAACAAGCATCCTAGGACCGTTTTTGGGGTTTCACCCCTCTTCAGCCAGGATAGCTTGATTCCAGTGGCATGGTGACCATGGCTAAGCGCCAAACCGCCAATGCCGTGCCATTATGTGAAAACGGCCGAGCCACCATTGACTCATATTTAGTGAGGGCAGTGAATGTGATTTCTCAGGAGATTGATTATGTTGAGCACCGCCTTTCAATTAGTGGGGGGCTTGGGTGCGGGTCTTCTGAGACACCTAATGATTTATTGGTTAAATCCTCAGCTAACAAGAGCATAATCAGGGATAGCAGTAGTTCGGGGGCTGCCAATAATCCGAATATTATATCTAATACTGAACCAATACCTACATCTAGTATTCTTTCTGCTAGCTCGCCTTCACCCAAAAGGAAAAGGAAATGTAAAATTACTTCTACGGTGATGAAAGTCCGTAAAAAGCCACAAACACTCAAAGCCCTCGCACCCTCCAGTACTGAGGTTTGGCCAATCCCAGGCAACCCCGGAGATCCGCAGTGGGCACCACTATTGGCTGAGATTACCTCTAGATTAGAAGTTCTGTTGGCACCAATTGTAGTAAAGTTAGAGGCTTTGGTAGCCGAGGAAACTAAGATTGGGACACACCATTTCTCCCCCCTGATTGGGCTACCCAAGGATGGCCTGAATAGGGAACAAGCACCAAGTGTAAACACATTAATACCTACTGCAAAGATTAATCCAACTCCACTAAGTACTATGCCAGAGAAGCTACAGACAGTAGGTGTAAGAACCGAAGTAATCCCTAGGGTCCACACGCAACTGCAGACATCCAGAATAAAAGTGTTGCCAGAACCGCAGGTCCCTCATGGGTACAATAATAATCCAACACATAGTGGTGGTACTATACGAAACCCATTGATAGGAGATCCTGATAACATTAACTTAGGGGCACCCAGCAGTACCATTCATTTACCACCAGTATGTGAACCCTATGTGGCAGCTATAGTTAATGTTCCTCCCCTATGCCAGGGTCAAATTGAAACTTATGACTCTCTTAAGAACAAAGTAATCCACTGGCTTAATATGTACTGCTATTTTCCTGCCAGGAACGCAAATTATATTTTGCTGGTTAGGAGAGTAAACTGGATTGGCTCCTTGAGTAAAAAACAAGTGGGGGACTGTATTATAATACATTTTAGGGATCCTAGACTCACCAAGGGTGTCCTTACAAGCTGGATTCATAATTCTAGCTCTGAATGTAACATGTCACTGCAGTCCCTGAGCCTCTTTTATAGGCATTTTAGGCACCCTGCACTTGAGATGAATGAACATAACTGAGTGGGTAATAACCCAGTATTACCACACTTTTCACCCCAACCCTTGCCGGTATCCAACAGATTTGAGGTATTGATGTGATCTCCAGGATATCGACTGACTTGAGACAAGGAATAAATCCCATGAAGGAAGGGTTAACAACAAACACAAGGGATGCTTGGATGTCCACGATGCTATCCCGATTTCCCAAACCACCTCTGCTGTCCTTTGTGATAATACAGTAGTTTCCGCACGTTACACCTGCCATATCTAATTTTTCACAAATCGGCAGTAATGGTCAGGGGAAGGGTGTGGGCAGTCTTATTATTCCTGTAACTCTTCTTCCACTCCTTGATTATGAAGCAGCCCCCACTCACACCACGACTGCTACACATAATCATTTGCGATCTAGCAGTTGTGGCCCTGGAGAAGATGATGGCTATAAAATAGCATCTTAGAACATGGGTGGGTTGGCAAAAAAACAGGGTAACCCAGCATGGGCGAAGTTTATTAACGACCTGGATATATTATGTGACCAAGAAACAAGGAGTATTGAGCCTATTTATTTCGAGGGTTGTATGTCATACTGGCTGGCGGCCGAGCCTTCGCCTGCAGGTAGGGCGAAAGGGGAACTCATGGTTCTTATATCGAACAAACTCCCGGAAAGGTTGAAGAGGAAAATAATTATTGACTCACACTCTCTAATTCTCTGGTTAACTTTCAGGAGTGGTCGGGATATCATCTTGGTCAATTTCTATACCAACGTTTTTGATAATACCCGGGGTAAGGTGGCACAAGCCCTTGACGGGGGACTGGAGACTTTAATTACATTTATCTCCAGTAGTTCCATATTGTTATGGAATGTTGATTTTAACATTCGTACATGCCCATTTTCCACTACTCGGGTATGTGGGGTGTCTGATGAGAACGGGAATGGGTATTTACACTTCCCCCATAATGACTATGGTAAACGATTAAATTCTGATATCTAAGTTTGACTTAATGCTATTAGAAGGTGCCCATGATAACAAGGGGAATACCATTCCAACGTTCATAGGGAGGAATTCAGCGTCAGTTATCAATCATATTTTAATATCCGCCAATGCATATGGGTGGTGTACCTCACCACAGGAAGTCTCCTTGGGCCTCAGTGATCATAATTGTATAGTCCTGTGTGTCCTTTTTTGGGGTAGGCGCAGTGTGACAACTTTCAGACGTGTAACTAATATTGCCCCAAATAAGACTCGTATCAAGTGGAACAGAGTTGACCAGGCACAATTCCTGCTTGATGTTTGTACTAAAGGTTCTAATTATATTATGAGCTGTCTAGAAGACGTGGTTACCCCATTCCAGTTATTTGCCAATTTTAATGGAATCACTACCGTTATAGATACTTTCCTAACCCGCCCAAAAAAACCTGGGATTGTTTTTCGCCATGATGGGAAATGATGGAGTGTATAAGAATAAAGAGAAAGGATGGCCATGTGTAATGTCTAATTAAGACAATGCTGGAACAGATACAGGTCCCGGGGAGGTAGGTGGGTGGGCGTGTGTGGCTTTTTTCCACCATTGGGTTCGGATGAACCTTTCCACTCTGGCTGAAAACTTCTGAAAAACCAGCTTTCGAAGCGAAAAACCTTTACAACTCGACGTCGAAATTCAATCGGACCGGTTCCGGACACGGCTCATGGAAAGGACACCTTTTAAAAAATGCCCCAAATGTGGAGCAAAGTTCCCCCACAGTGACCACCACGAGGTCTGCAACCTGTGCCTCTCGCCGGAACATAACGAATCCAGCTGTCCAGCCTGCGCCGCATTCCGATCCAAGAAAACCATCCGGGACCGAAGAGCTCGACGCCATATCATGGCCAGACCGGCTCCAGAACCAGAGGACATCTTTGCTCAGGATGTCCCGGAAGAAGATTCCGAAGAAGTCCAAATTATATCCGAAGCGGATGATTCCGATGACCTCATCACTCCGGGGCAACGAGTGAGTACCAGTGCCCCTACCTCAACCCCCCCAAAAAAGGCATTGGTCAAGACTCCGCCAGCTGGCCCCAGTCGCGACCGAAAACAGTCTTCAGAAGCCCCGCCCTCGGGCTCGGCTCCGAAGAAATATAAGCCTATAGGTGGCTCGGGCTCGAGCAAACCACATGTTATAGTACCCACAGTACCTTCGGCACCGAAGACTCAAGACCTCTTGGCACCGAAGCAGGCTCCGAAACCATCGAGACATATTGATAAACCGGCCCCTAAAGCTATCAAGCTCAAAGATTCCCTCTCAACACCAAAATCTCCACCGGCACCGAAACGTTCTTCGGCACCGAAATCCCCGCCGGCACCGAAAAGTTCTTCGGCACCGAAATCATCATCGGCACCGAAACCATCATCGGTACCGAAACAACTGTCTAAAGTCCAAAAAGACTCTACCGATCATCCAAAACATAGATCGGAACCGAAAAAAACGGCACCAAAGCCACTTTCGGACAATGAAGAGCTTTTTCACCCTGATCCCACGCAAAAAAGGATTTAGATCAATCCAAAAACTGGACATGTCACCGCTGTGCCATACAAGAAAAGGAAGCTGGACACAACACCTTCTCCAGCTCCCATAAAGAAGAAGGACTCCGCTACCTCACCCATTCGTCCTTCCTCTCCTATATCACCTCTCAATCCACCCCCCCTGCCCCCACCTCCTTCTCCTCTACCATCTCTTTCACATACACCACCTCCACAGGATGATGATGATGGCTTAGGGGGAGGGGGTGATCCGGATTACCTTAATGATCCTAATGATCCTTTCACACTCCCGGATACGGCACCCTTAGAGGACTGGGCTTACCCTTTAACTGATATTCCTGATCCCACTACATACCCCTCCAAACCCTCCCCTCCAGATGACCACCTAGGGTTTGGGCAGCTGATAAACAGGGCAGCACTTTTCCATGGTGTCACCATGCATTCAGATACACCCGAAGAAGACTTTCTTCTAGACACATTCGAACAGTCTCAAAAATCAGTTCAAATCTTGCCCATGATTAAGGGAGTCATAAAACACGCCACAGAGGTTTTTAAAGACCCTGTCCGAGCTAGGGTTCTTAACCCCCGAATCGAAAAAAAATATAGACCTGCCCCACAAGATCCCGCTTATATTAAAGCACAGCTCCCTCTAGACTCTTTAGTAGTTTCAAACGCAAGAAAGCGGGCTAACTCCCAAACAACAGGAGACACACCGCCCCCAGACAAAGAGTCCAAGCTATTAGAGGCCTCGGGCAAAAGAGTTGCAGCACAAGCTGCTAACCATTGGCGTATTGCCAACACACAAGCCCTATTAGCCCGATATGATAGGGCTCATTATGATCAGTTAGAAGATCTTTTACAACACCTACCAGATCAGTACAAATCCCAGGCCAATTACCTCATCCAAGAGGGGAAACTCATATCTAACGCATCAATCAAATGTGCACTAGACGCTGCGGACACTGCTTCTAGGGCGGTCAACACAAGCATACTTCTTAGACGCCATCCATGGCTACGTATTTCAGGCTTTAAGCCGGAAGTACAAACAACAATACTTGGTCAACCATTCAACCAAGAGCAACTATTTGGGCCCGCAGTAGATACTGCACTTGAGAAGATGAAAAAAGATAACGAGACTGCTAAATCAATGGGAGCATTACAGTCTCCACAACCACGAGGCTCCTTTCGATGCTCCTTCTATAGGGGAGCCTCCAAAAATATTGGGACAGACACCTCTTCCACTTTCAAAACCTCTGCGCAAACATCCCCCAACAGAGGATATTTTAGAGGAGGATATAGGGGAAACAACACCAAGTGCCGAGGTCGGGGCAATACCAACACCCGCACCTCTCCAGCCACTAAACAGTGACTTGCCTCCACTCCCCCCAGACCATTCCACTCCGGTCGGGGGAAGACTCCAACAGTTCCTACCTGTCTGGAATTCCATTACAACAGACAAGTGGGTAAGACAAATTATCCAGTTTGGTTACTGCCTCGAACTCACAAACACCCCCCCACACATACCACCCAAACACCGTCCAATGTCACCACACCATCTTACACTCCTCATACAGGAAATTTGGTCCTTGCTTCAAAAACACGCAATACAACCAGTTCCACTCCAACATCAGGGTACAGGAGTATATTCTCTATACTTCCTAATCCCCAAAAAGGACGAGACGTTAAGACCCATACTCGACCTCAGACTCCTAAATCAGTACATACACTCAGATCACTTCCATATGATCACTCTTCAACAAGTGCTCCCACTACTTCAACAAGACGATTTCCTTGCCACATTAGACCTCAAGGACGCATACTTTCACATCCCCATGCATCCCGCTCACAGGAAGTACCTAAGATTTGTGGTAGACGGACAGCACTATCAGTTTACGGTCCTCCCATTCGGAGTAACAACTGCACCCAGGTATTCACCAAATGCCTAGCAGTAGTGGCAGCACACCTCAGGAGACAACAAATCCATGTCTTCCCGTATCTCGACGATTGGCTCATAGAAGCCAATACTTTCGACAAATGCGTTCTCCACACTCACCGCACTATTCAAACCTTACACAACTTGGGATTTACCATCAACTATCCCAAATCTCAACTGCAACCCTCCCACATACATCAATATCTGGGAGCCCCCATAAATACTTTCAAGGCCATAGCTTATCCCAGCACAGCCAGGATAGCCAACATACAAAACCTCATCTTAAAATTTCAAACTCAACACTCTCTTCCAGCAAGAGTGTTTATGCAACTATTAGGCATGATGGCGTCATGCATCTCCATTGTGCCTCACGCACGACTTCAAATGCGTCCCTTGCAAGAATGTCTAGCACAACAGTGGAACCAGGCTCACGGACAACTTACCGATCTGGTGTTGGTGGACAGTCGCTCACTTCGCTCACTGAAATGGTGGAACACCATCAACCTGTCCAAAGGGCGACCGTTCTTAGAGCCTCTTCCACAAATAGTGCTGACAACCGACGCATCTCTCACAGGGTGGGGAGCCCATCTCCTACAACACACCACTCAGGGCAAATGGACCACTCAACAAAATCTGCTCCATATCAATCACCTAGAACTTCTAGCGGTGTTCCTAGCACTGAAATCTTTTCAAGTACATCTAAGGAACAAAACTGTCCTCATCGGCACAGACAACATGACGACCAACAAATCCACAAATGGGAATTACACCCCAAAGTCCTACTCCCATTCTTCCAAAAATGGGGCCAACTAGACATAGACCTGTTCGCCACACACGAAAACGCAAAATGCCCAACCTTCGCCGCCAGGTTTCCACACCCACAGTCGAAGGGCAATGCAATATGGATGAACTGGTCAGGCAGATTTGCGTACGCTTTTCCGCCTTTCCCACTCATTCCATTTGTGGTACGCAAGCTCAAACAACAGTCTCTAAAACTGATTCTAGTAGCTCCCACTTGGGCACGTCAACCCTGGTTCACGACACTTCTGGAACTCTCGCTAGTTCCACATCAAAAACTACGCCTTTCCCCGGCCTTGTTAACCCAGAACCATGGAGAAATCAGACACCCAGATCCACAGCAACTGAACTTGGCGATCTGGTTCCTAAAGTCTTAGAGTTCGGTTACCTCAATCTCCCACCAGACTGTATGAATATCATAAAAGAAGCTAGAAGACCTACTACTAGGGCATGTTGTGCTGCAAAATGGAAAAGATTTGCCATTTACTGCACTAACAATAATATACGTCCACTGGATGCTTCCATCCAAAACATTATTTGCTATTTACTACACTTGCAAAGATGCAATTTAGCGTATTCCTCCATACGTCTACACCTAGCAGCGTTAGCAGCCTACTTACAAAATCAACAACACTTGTCACTGTTTAAGGTACCAGCGATCAGAGCCTTCATGGAAGGTCTTAAAAGAATTATTCCTCCCAGATTACCACCTTCTCCAGTGTGGAATCTAAATATTGTTCTAACAAGGCTCATGGGCCCTCCATTTGAACCTATGCATAAATGCGAACTGCAATTCCTTACATGGAAAGTGGCTTTCCTTATTGCAATCACATCCCTGCGAAGGGTAAGTGACATACAGGCTTTAACTATTGAAGAACCATTCCTACAACTACATCGTAACGAAGTGGTTCTTAGGACAAACCCAAAATTCCTACCAAAAGTCATTTCCCCTTTCCATCTTAACCAATCAGTCGAGCTGCCAGTCTTCTTCCCTAATCCAGACTCAATAGCTGAGAGAGCCCTTCATACCTTAGATGTTAAAAGAGCCTTGCTGTATTACAATGATAGAACCAAACCTTTTCGCAAAACCAAACAACTGTTTGTTGCTTTCTCTCCACCACATAAAGGCAACCCCATTTCAAAATCAGGTATAGCCAGGTGGATAGTTAAATGTATCCAAATATGTTGCCAAAAAGCTAAACGCACTCTTACAGTTCCCCCTAGAGAGCACTCCACACGTAAAATAGGGGCTTCCATGGCATTCTTAGGGAACATTCCCTTAGAAGATATTTGCAAAGCAGCCACATGGTCTACCACACACACCTTCACTAAACATTACTGTGTTGATGTGCAATCCAAACAACAAGCTTCCGTAGGCCAATCTGTCCTAAAAACACTATTCCAAACTGCTGCAACAGATACAGGTGACCACCGCTAGGGGAGACACTGCTATATAGTCTATCCTAAGTGTGTGATCTGCAGCTCTACATGCCAAGCACAGATGCATACTGGTAAGTAGCATATTCCTTTCTGGTAATGGATCATGGTCTCGAGAAATTACAAATGTCAAGAATAAAATGGACAGAAGTTCCCATGGTATTTTTAGATTTTCTGCCAAGTTGGGTTCTAGCCCAATTAAGGAGATGACTGCAATCTACAAGGCAAGGGTTTTATCTATTGCAACATATGGTGCTGGTGTGTGGGGTCACCTTGGTTGTAACGCCTTGCAGACTAGGGAAAATGGCTTCCTTAAACGTCTGCTTAGTCTGCCCACTTTGGCTCCATCTGAGATTATTCATAGAGAAGTAGGGCTACAGCAACTCCCCGATGTAGTCGCATCACGCCCCCTTTTGCTCTGGCACTCTATATGGTGCAAAGATGAAACTAATTTCACAAAAGCAATCATTCAAGACTGTCTCAATTTGGACAATGCCATGAAGATCCCCTGGCCAAGCTATATTAACTCTGTGTATTGCAAACTGTTTGATATGCCTATACAAGTTTTATCCCTCTGTAAAACGTTCATTAGAGAAACTTTTATGAACAACAGGAGAGAAACCCGGCTTGTTAAAGAGAGCGGGAAACCAACTGTCGTGTTTTATTTAACGCTTACTCAAGCTGATGGTTGCCAGGATTATCTAACCTATATACATAATTCTATGCACCGTTTAGTCTTAGTTATACTTTGACTGGGTATCGTCCATCATTTGGTTGCCTTTCCCAAAATGAAAACCTGCCCCTCAGACATGTTTCCGTGCCCTTGTGACGGTCGAAGTAAACAGAGCAGTGTGCACTTTTTGCTATTTTGATAATTTTAATCTGGTTTTAGGAGTTTATACCTAAAACCATTTTTTCTTGCTTATGGCAATGGATCACACCTTGCTGCATTTAAATTTTTGTGTAAGCTTAACGATCCCAGGGTTTGTTTTAATGTGGCACATTTTATTGTAAATGCATTTAATACACGTAAAAGTATAATTGTCCCTACATAGCACTGAATTCTTAATGATTTGTTGAAACTGTATTACTTTTTATTAGGCATTTTATGAGTTTCCAGCTGTGACGCCTTTTTTATACTGTCTAATAAGTGTCGCCTGATACACTATCGTCTTTTTTACTTGAGATGCAATTGTATTTTATGTATACTTTTATGGCTGTTTTTGACACCGAATAAAGTTCATTGAATCGAATCGATTGCCATTGTGAATACTTCAAAAGGGGCCTAAGACCCAGTTGCAATTTAAACACAATTCACTGCTACGTTGTACATTACAGCTGGTTTTGAAAAAAATCAACTACCAATGGTATAACTTTAAAACATTTATTCCCCCCTCGTCCCTCTGGGTGGACCCGCATTCACTATTCAAGATTAGTATGTATAGATCTGCCATAACCTCTCAAACTTTACACAGAGGAATGACCGTCCTAGGCATATTTATTGTATATTATACCCCATAAACCTTTATTTTGTTTAATAACAGCTCCAGAGCACTTACTTAGTTAACATATGCAGACGTCTTAATGAGCACTTCTGATTGTAAAGTAGAGATACCTCATAGGGGCCTGGAACCATATTGGTTATCATCTTTGAATAGGTGGAACACTTCATTCTATTGTTGTGCCATGGGCTGCTACCTCAATCCCTGTTTTTTCTCCTTTTGCTCCTTGCTTTAATCCAGTGAATCACTGTTTTCCTCCAGCTATGGCCAGAGTGTGCTTGAGGACTTTTAGAGTAGGTTAATGCTCTATTACTGCTATGTAGAGCCAGGAAACCAGATGTGTTTTTTCCATCATATTGTGCAGTGCTTGCAAAACTGTATGTGTCTGATACTGCTGCAGGATGGTGTCTCATTGTCTTTTAATTGCATTGGGTACTCTCCCATACATTTTAAATTTCCACAGTGCAGTCCACTTTCTTCTTCTAATACTCAGATGTCCAGCAGTATCCTGTCTGAGTACTGGCCATCTGTGTGGTGCTTGCCATCGCCCACTGTGCCAAGCCTTTCACGAGGAGTCCAGCTGGTGTATGGAGCCTCTGAAGTGGAATTTCATGCACATACGGCTTAATTTCCCACATTTTTGCCCAATAGTTTTAACAGTTAAGCCGCCAGGAGAGAAAGCTGCAACTAACTTGCCACCCTGTTGTTGTGCACGAGTATACCAAAACTCAGCAGAGTGGTGCTCTGCTAACCAGTACGTCACCCACTTTAGCCAAGCAGCCAGGCAATCACCTTCAAAATCAGGGGTCTCCAACCCTTATATATATGTTGGTATTTGTAATTTTAATAATGCTGCCCGCTGATCTAGGTGTCTTTCCCATTGCCAAGCTGAGCACTTTTATTTCCTGCTCTGAAATAGGTGCCACCATTTCCATCGGTGTTTCCAGTTGCTCTTGTGGTAAGGTTATTTGATATAGAAATCACTCCATCTCCTCATCACTGGGCCGTTTTCTATCAATGTACTATTCCTTATTATAGTCAATTAATTCTTTTTTTACATTTGGATATGGAACTCCGACAGAGGTCCACAAAAGTGCGCAAAAAATATAAAAATGAATACCTTATGTACAATACAAAGTTCTTCCATAGTCGAACATCAAATATTACAATATACAAAATAGCATTAAAAATGATCTAATAAATAGCCAGAAATGTTTTTAAAAATTGATATATCTTAAAACAAACCATTTCATTAGGAGGGGACAGAACAAATGAGCGAGCCTCCTGGGCAGAGTGGATATTATATTTGATTAATACAGGTCTTAAAAACATAAGCCTGGCCCTTTGTAACTTTGTGCAGACAAATAACACGTGATTAAAATCGTGAATTTGCAAATAATACATTTCACAGATTCTCCCATCCCATAGGGATTTTATCCCATATACCAGTGACATCGCTTAAGGGCAACAAATTAAGTTTAATAAGAGAATTAGCCTTCTTATTCCATGAGGAACGTTCCAGGTTAAATGGTTCTGAGGTCTATTCCCCAAAGCACTCCCCAAACCACCTCATTGCGAGACTTAATCTGACTTAATGTGTCTCTAGCAGAACTAACAGAGGGTGCAAACTTCTTTATAAACTGCTTTAATGCAGTTTTTGTTATGGGGGTATCAATATTCAAGGTAAGCCCTAATGAGTCATTTGCTGTCACAAAGGACCTTAAAAATTGTTAAATGTTCTTTCAATTTCTATCGTCAAGGCAGCCCTAAGAGTGTCCTCCTCCCCACCAACACAAAGAATTACCCCACCTCAAGACTGCAGCCCAGGATGAACTATTTTTTTTTTGGTAAAAGATTTTATTAATTTTTCACACCCAGGGTCCTGAAGACCAACATTACACATACGACCAGCAGACGAAGAATCCCCCCTCAAACTACACATCAGGAGAAATCTGTTCCACTGCATTCCTACCCTACATCCCCCACCCACCGCCCCCTCTACCCCCACCCCCCCCAGTCAGTGTGCCCGCAGTAATTCCTCATCAGCCACCTTCCATCTGGCCCTATGGCCTGAGACGTCCCAGCTCCGGGCAAACGGGCAAACCCCTGCTAGTATTCAGCCCGAGAGAGAGGGCCCCGCCGTGACCTCCCTCCGCAGCCCTGTTCCCACCTGCGCTCTTCAACCGCTGCCCAGGTAGAGTGCAGATAGCAAGTCCTCCATGAGTGTAACTAAGTGACCCCGTCCTGCATGTACTCCCCCGTGGCCCCCACCGACCCCGTCCCAGGTTCCACTCCCCCATCCACGTCTACAGAATCCCCATCCTCCACAGCCTCCACATTCCTCGTCTCCCAGGAGCGCAGCTCTTCCACCAACACCCCCCACGCCCTCGCCACATCCAGCGCCTTCTCATTAGCGGTCCGCCTGGCCATCTGAAGCCGAAGCGTCCCTTCGCTTCCCGCCCAGGCCAGGAAGCTCCCCCTCCATCTCCGAAAACTCGGGCCGGGCTTGGCCTTCCAATGCAGAGTGAGCTCCCGCTTCGCTAGTATCAGCCCCAAATCGCAAAACTTGCTTGTGACCTTGGTGCGGGGGGTGGCCCAGGATGAACTATATGAAGAAACTAAACCAAATTCCAGACGTAAAACATGTACATCAGCCTGAGAATTTAGATTACAGATTTGACTAAGAATTAGACCTTCAGCCTTATCAAAAGAGAGCCAATGCTTCATGGCCAGTACCTAGGCAGCACTATATTAATGTGGGAGGAATTTTTACCTTAAAAACTGACAAAACATGACTAAAATGACGTTTCCCACAAGTGTTATAAAATCTATTTAAAGCTCCAGCCTGAGAAAGAGCCCTACTAACACAGAGATTAATGTGCTCTGAATCTCTCCCTGTTTCCGAGAAAGCCTTCCCCAGGTATAAGTAAGAATCCACCCGTTCCAGTTCTTCAGGCCCCAGTGACCACTTAAAACATCTCTTTAGTCTTTGTCCTTTCTTACGGAAGACCAAGATTTTGCTTTTAGTAATATTAATTTTCAACATATGGGCTTCTGCGTATTTAGTTAGAGCATCCAGACGATGTTGAAGACCAATGGGAGTTAAATCAAAAATTGCAACGTCATCCGCGTATAATAAAGAGCCAACAGACATTGTACCAACCTTGGGGGCATTCCCTCACACTGAATTCAAGACTGTGGGGAGGTCATTTGTGTATAAAGAGAGCAATAGGGGGGTCAACAGGCAACCCTGCTTTAGCCCATTGTGCATTTTAATCCTACATGATAGCCCCAGTGCCCCTTTCATCAAAACTTGACACCAGGTAATTATGTGCAATTCTATCACAAGACCCAAAAGATGCTGCGGTATGCCCAGTTGGGCAAGCTTTCTCCACAGCGTTTGGTGGTCGACTCTGTCAAAGGCTGTGGAGAAGTCAATAAATGCCATATAAACCAGCATACTTCGTAAGAAAACATATTTCTCCACGATGGTCTGGACAACTGCAATGTTGTCTAGAGTACCATGGTTCTTATTATAGTCATAAAATGCTTTTCTTCCCACAGGGTCTTAGCACCTTTTGCTTTTTTTACAGTAACTTTATTTCTCATTGTTTTCAGCATGGGCAGTAGCACATAGATCAGTTACATAAGCAATATTCTTGTGATAGCAAGCACAAAATGACATAAATAGAGCCACCAAAACGATTACTGGTTGTGAACAGGCATTGGCAAATCCAATAGGCCTCACCTATGCAAGAAATATTGGCTCTGCCAGTATGTTTTAGCAGTGTTGTACACCACAGTTGCTTCTGTATAGCATGGCTAAAAGTTAGTGGAGTTCAGGAGAGTGGCGTGGAGAACAGAGTTGCAAAGTGGAGTATAGTGAGTGTTATGGAGTGGCATATACTAAAGCTGAGTGACGTGGAGAGGAGTGTCATGGAGTAGCGTACACGGTTGTGGAGGAAGTAGAGTGTCGTAGAGTGGAATGGTGTAGAGTGGAGTTGCATAGAGTGTTGTGAAGTGGTGTAGAACAGAGTGGAGTGGCGTAGAGGGTGTGAAGTAGAGTGTTGTAGTGTAGAGTGCCATAGAGCATAGTGGATTGTCAGAGTGGAGTGGCATAGAGTAGAGTGGAGTAAAGTGGAATGGAGTGGCATAGAGGGAGTTGCGTAGAGCACTGTAGAGTAGCTTGGTGGCATAGAATGGCATAAAGTGGAGTAGAGTGCTCTAAGTGGAGTGGCATATAGTGAAGTAGAGTGTCAGTGGAGCAGAGTTTGATGAGATGAAATGGCGACTTATAAAGCGCGAAACATTCATCCGAAGGTGTCAAGGCGCTTATGGAGTAGAGCATCATAGAGTGGAGTATCACGGAGTGTAGTCGAGTTTTCTAGAGTGAAGTGGCGTAAAGTACAGTGATGCAGAGTAAACTGGCGTAGAGTGCATTGGCTTTGTGTAAATTGGTGTAGAGTGCATGTGAGTAGATTGCAGTGGCGCAGAGTAGTGTAGATTGCAGTGGCATGGAGTACAGCAGTTCAGAGTAGATTGCAGTGGCATAGAGTGGAGTGGCGCAGAGGTGAGTGAAGTGGCATGGAGTGGTGCAGGGAACAATGGAGTAGTGTAGGGTAGAGTGCAGTGTCATAGAGTGCAGTCATTCAGAGTAGAGTATCAGAGTGCATGGTCATAGAATGCCAGTCATAGAGTGGTGCAGAGAGCAGTGACATAAAGCACAGTGGTTCAGAGTACAATAGAGTGGCGTAGAGTGGAGTGCAATAGTATAGAGTGATGTGCGCAGCGGCATAGAATAGGATGTTGTTAAGTATAGTGGCGAAAAGTGCAGTGGAGCAAAGTAGTTGCATAGGTACAGTGGCATAGGGTGCACTGGTTTTGAGTTAAGTTGTGTAGACTGCAGTGGTTTAGGGTACAGTTGCATAGCGTAGGCTGGAGAGGGATAGAGTGACACAAAGTAGAGTGGCATAGAGTGTAGTGGCATAGAGTATATTGTTTCAGATTCAAGTGGAGTGTAGTAGGGTACAGTATAGTGGGACAGGGTAGAGTGCAGTGGCATAGACTAGAGTTGCACAGCGTTGATTGCAGTGGCTTAGAGTGGCATGGAGTAGAGTGACGTAGTGTGCAGTGGCATAGTGTGCAGTGATGTAGAGTAGATTGTTTCAGAGTAGAGTAAAGGGGTGTAGAGAAGTGGTACAGGGTAGAGTGGAGTGGTGCAGAGTAGAATGAATTGGCATAGAGTAGAGTAGCATAAAGTTCAGTGGCATAGAGTGCAATGGTGTGGAGTGCTGTGGCATACAGTGCAGTGGTGAAGAGTAGGTTGGCATAGAGTGCAATGGCGTAGAGTGTGGATTGGTTTTGAGTAAAGTGGTGTAACGTGCATTGGTGCAGAGTGCACCATTGTAGAATAGAAAAGAGTGGCGTAGACTGGAGTGGCACAAAGTGGAATAAAGTGGCGTAGACTGCAGTGGTATAGAGTGGATTGTTTCAGAGTAGAGTGACGTGGCATAGAGTGCAGTGGTATAGAGTAGATTAGAGTGATTTAGAGTGGATTGGCATAAAGTACAGTAGCTTAGAGTGGAGCTATACAGAGTACGGTGGCGTAGAGTTCAGTGGTGGAGAGAGCAGTGTTGCAGAGTAGAGTGACATTCAGTGAAGTGGCATAGAGTGGAATGATGTAGAGAGGAGTGGTGCAGGGTAGAGTTGTGTGAAGTGAATTGACGTAGCGTGCTGTGTTTTAAAGTACAATGGCATAGAGTGCAGTGGAATAGAGTGGAACAGTGTATAAAGTAGTGGCGTAGAGTGGTGTAGAGTACAGTAGCATAGAGTAGATTGCTTCAGAGTAGAGTCATAAATTATGATGTTTCTTTCGTCACTCAATTATGAAGTGGCGTTTGAGCAGCCAGACGATCAGGTCTTAATTATGATTCATAATACCGTTTCGACATCTTCTCTATCTCCCGTATGGGACATCTCTCAAAGGCCAGAATGCCTTGAAACATCCAACAAGACCACCAGGTCATCACCAATAACCTGATTTATTTTCAAATAGGTGACAAATAGGTGCATGTTATCTTAAAAATGGACCATATCTTTCCCAACCACATGTTTAGCTGACGGACTGTTGCCAATTTCCACACCTGGGCCACCGATAGTTGAGCACCGAGAAGGAAATGCAAAATTAATTTCCCCATGGGAGTAGTTAAAGGGAATATAATGTTTTCACCTAGGTCTCCCATCAGGAGCACCGAGGGTTGTAGTGGTAAGGTATTTCTATTTTTTTTTTTAATATGTAAGATAATTTTACACCAAAACATGTAGCTGGAAGGACAGAACCACCATTGTGTATAAGAATGTACCTCGTTTACCACATCTTTCCCAGCAAGAGGCAGACCTTTAGCCTAGTAGGGTAGGGTAGAGATGCCACCTTGTCTGGATCTTACATGTATTTTCTTTATGCTGAAAGTATAAGAAAACATTTGCAGCCCTCCTCCAGATTGCAGGCATATTTTGTGTGGAGTTTCCTTCCACAAGTATCTTTCCCAATTGGCTGCATACTTTTGCTTGGGCTGGGAGCCAAGTTATTGGATACAACAATAAATCCGGGTGATGCCCTTGCGGTGTACCTTATTTGCAAACAATGATTCGAGATGGGACTTCTCTCTATTTATCTTTTAATACTTGATTATTGACTCTGTGCAAGAGAGAAGATTCCCAGCTTTGAAAAAAATCTCCTAGCAGGAGGGCTTGTTTTAATTCCATTTATCAAATTCTGTGCCTGAGAGGCCTGGTGGAAATTCTGGGTTAGGCACTACCGGGGTTAGTGGGGATGGGGAAGCGCCTGTCTCTTTACCACCTATTCGTTGCCAGTAATTTAGGAAAATCGAGGTAGTATTCAGTAGTGTGCATAGTTTAGTTCTATCCCTGGGGGGTTGCCATATTAACCATCTGAGATGAACCTTTGAGAACACTTGTTCTATCTGTATCCAGGGTTTCTTAATTGTTCCAGTCCAGCGCTGAATGTATTTAAGACTCTTCACTCTAGGTATCTACATCGGGAAAGCCTAGGCCCCCTTCTGCCGTGGGTCGATAATCCTCAAGGATCTGTCTTTTCAGACAGAGTCCAGCGTTTTCTTTGTAACATGGAATATGACTGGTTTAGGAAAGCATAGGGCTAAGACATGGGCCACATATAAAAGGCAAAACATAAAGTTAATTTTAAGACATGTTATTCTTCTGACCCCAGGAGATTTCTAATTCACCCCAGCGATACGTGTTTTTTTTCTAATGTATGTAGCAGGGGAGGTATATTACACTTAAATAGATGTTTTGACTTGAGGTGAAGTTTAATACCGGAGTGTTTGATAGGGGATCTGCTCCAAGTGACCCCATATTGCTTTTGGTATTCTTGTGTTTCATGGCTTGGATCTGCTATGACTATGCATTGGCATTTTGCATAGTTTATTTTAAACCCAGATATCTGAGAAAAGATGAAGCTCAGCTTTTAGGGAACACAGTGACCATCTTGGATTGGTGATAAAGCAAAGGCTATCGTAGGCAAATAGGGCTAGTTTGTGTTTGTTACCTCCTAAATTGATACTCCCAATATTAGGGTTTTGCAATCCAGGGGAGGTCTCCCCACCTCACCAGCTTCTAGGAGGTCCTAGCAAAGAAGTATGTCTGTTCGGTATTTGGAGCATACATAGAGCTCCATTTCAACCAATAGCCATCAGTTGTCCTTTGAGTATAACATACCTCCCATGCTGATCAGCAGGCACATCTGCCATAAATGGGGTCACAGACAAGTGTTGTGGCCAGTAAGATGGCCGACAACGTGCCCTGATTTACTGTTGCTGGACCTCCGTCTATTACCCTGCAGCATCCTTTGCTACCTGGGGTAAAAATGTCCTGCAGGGATTGATCCCTGCTACCTAATAATGGCAAGATCTTTTTGGCACCCTTTCAGCTTTGACTGTGAAGTAACTGTCAACCTGCAGTCTCTGTGAAGTCCGAGGGAAGCTGAAAGATGGAGGCTGCAACTGTGATAATTCAGAGCAGCTGTCCGCGATTACCCTTGAGCGGTGAGAACATGATTGTTGAGACCCGACCTGCCATCGCATGAATTGGTGCAGAGTGTGGGGGAATGGGACCATCAGTGTTGGAGGGCTCCTGCCACCCCATACCCCCTCACCGGGATATTAGAGACTGGTGCCTGTAGGACGTTTGCCATTTGAACTAGCCTGCAGTAAGATGGGTTCCTGTTCGAATCAACCAAAGCTGGACTGTAGCCCTCTGAAGATGAGCCATTCTGCTGTAAAGGGCGGCAGTGGGGATGAGGCAGCCTTAAGCTCTACACAGCAGGCACCTAAATGTGTGACTGCTCAACCCCCCACGCCATTTGTTGGACTGCTGTTTCTGCTACTTTGATGGTCTGAGGTCAGGCCTGCTCATCTGAGCTCCCCAGAGACTGGCAGGTTGGAGTAGTGGATGAGATTGGCATGATGGAGGGGCTCTGAGACAAAGGCAGTTGGCTACACTAGCTCTGGGAGGTGGCCCTGTCCGGCAGTGGCCCTGTCCGGGGGATGTTGTATGTGGACACTTGGTAGAAACTTGGTAAGCATACATGTGTTGTTTACTAGGTGAAATACAGAATACATTTCTGAAGCACTGTGATCAGCTATGTTTGACTAAATGGACGTTCCAACGGGTGCAGCTAGCAGTTGCTCAGTTGAAGTGCACGCTCAAGCTCTTTTCTCCAGTGCTTAATAAATCCAGTTAACAGTATCTGCTTTATTGGATTTGTTCTCTTCACTATACCAGGTGCCTCAGTTTTAAGGGATTAATATTGTTACAGTCCCAAATGTTGTTTGTTTTGGAGACACTGGAACAGGAAAACCAGCCACCGATATGGACACTATCAATAAAGTCCAAGAGCAAGTTGGGGAACATTTGCTGCATGGTTGAACTGAAAGAAACACGTTAATTAGATTCCTCACCTTAGAATATCCCCAGGCGTCAGACTGGATCCGGAAGATTTTTCGTCAGCAATACCCCTTGCGCGTCGCTAGGCGTCGTTTGCGGCTCCGCGTCCGTCGTCGGCGTCGTGCGCCGGAATGACGTCGTCGGAGTACTTAGACGCCGCCCTCGCGCGCTGACGTCAGTTCTTCTTTTTTCCGCGCCAGTAAGCGCAGATCCGGGAGAGCTACCCCTTTTAGTCTTTTTTGACTAAGTTTTTTGATCCTTTTTGATCTTGTCTCGACTCCGGTGCCAGTAGGATGCCTGGTTTCAAAGCCTGTGATGACTGTAACCGCTTGATGTTGGTTACGGATCATCACCGCCGGTGCCTTTACTGTTTGGGCCTCGACCACGATGCGGAGTCGTGTTCGGACTGCAAGGCCCTGACCTCGAAGGCTAGACGGGAGCGGTCCCGTAAGCTCCTCGAGATTCGCCACTCGGCTCCGCGCCCCTCTCGATCCCGGTCCAGGAGGAGGTCCAAGGATCGGTCGCGGAGCCGCAGCCGACGTCATCATCGCTCGTCTGGCTCCAAGTCTTCGGGTAAGTCGAAGTACTCCAAGAAGTCCAAGAGGCGACACCGCTCTTCGGACTCCCCTCGCCGGTCGCGCGACTCGGCCGAGGGTCAGGGTGGTTCCAGCGGAGACGAAGGCGCCGTGCAAGTCCCCATACCCGCCGGTCCCTGGGACTGACGCGGCGCCGGCGGAAGTCGGTGCCTTCGTCGTGGCCATGAGGAGCCTGGCTCCACCGTTGACGCCCGCTGGCGCGCCTTCGAGCCCCGCGGACCCGACTGGGCAACATTGCGTGCCGGCGGCGTCGGCCCCGGCGCCGTCGCCGGCTTCGGCCCCGACGCCGCAGGTTCCCGAGGGACTCGTCCCCGAGTCCCCGCCGACGCCGGTCAACCTCGTCACGCCTCCTCCGCCGGCGTCGACACCGGTTCCACCTCCGACGCCGGCTCCACTCGGCGTCGAGCCCCAGTTCAGCCACGCTCCGGATCCGGCGCCGTTACGGCGTCGATGGACGCCGCGTACGGCGCCATTAGAGACACATTATGTCTATCGTCCGGCTCCGCTCCTTCCTCCTGCTTACCAGGAATCGGATGACGGGGGCGACTGGGAGGGGTCCGAGGACCCTATGGCCGTTCAGGCTCAGCTGTCACAGGACTGGGCAGATGAACTGGGGGAGGCCAGTGGTCTGGATACCTCTCCAGACACTGGATTCATCTCTCCTCCGACTGTGGCTTCGGAGGAGGGTGCTGCTTTCTCTGTGGTGCTGCGCAAGGCGGCCGCAGCCCTTGGGCTCGAGCTGCCTGCCGTGGCTGTGAGGACTAACGTCCTCACTGAGGTGCTTCAGTCTGCAGCAAGCTCCACTGAGCCTCTGCTGCAATTCAATGAGGCCCTCATTGACGTTCTGCAGGGCACCTGGTCCAAGCCCTCCACAGTCCCTCCTGTGGACAGGAACGTCGCCAGGCGCCACCGCCCTGCTCCGGGTGACCCCAGTTTTCTGTCCCAACACCCCACCCCCGAGAGCCTGGTTATCCAGGCTTCTACCTCCCAATCCTCCTTCCCGACCGCTCCGCCGGACCGGGATTCCAAGAGACTGGAACAGTTTGGCAAAAAGCTGTTCTCCTCCCTTAGTTTGGGTCTGCGGTCCTTGAACACCGCCTGTCTTTTGGACCGTTATTCCCACTCTCTGTGGGATACGGTGGAGGACGTGCTGCCCCTGTGTCCGGAGGAGGCCCAGACACGGCTTACCCAGGCTCTGGCCGATGGGAGGGATGCAGCACGACATGCAATCCGATGTGGGCTTGAAACTACGGACTCGCTGGTTAGGGCGATTTCTACCACAGTGGCGCTTAGACGTCACGCCTGGCTGCGGTCCACGTCCTTTTCGGGTGATGTCCAGAGCACTCTCATGGACATGCCCTTTGACGGCACTCGCCTTTTTGGTGAGAAAGCGGACAGTGCGCTGAATCGCTTTAAGGACTCCCGGGCTACGGCCAAGTCCTTGGGCCTCTCGGTCCCGCGGTCGCAAACTTCCGCCTTTCGCCCCTTTCGTGGCCAAGGAAGGGGTGCCTCCTCACGTCCGCCTAGCCACCAGCCGCAGAACCAACCTGCGCGCGGACGTGGTTTCCGCCGAGGCGGTTCTGGAGGACGACGCGGTCAGCCCACATCCACCCCGGCAGCATCCGCCTCCAAGCCTTCCTAGTCCGAGCTTTCCGGCCCATTCCTCGCCAGTGGGCGGCAGAGTTCGCCATCACCTGCTCCACTGGCGTACCATCACCTCGGACAGGTGGGTGCTGCAAATCGTCCAAAGGGGGTACTCCCTCCCCTTCGAGACGACCCCTCCAGCCATGCCACCGCAGCACCACCGTATCTCGGAGGATCATTTGAATCTTCTGCGAGGGGAAGTTTCGGCCCTCTTGGCCAAAGAGGCCGTCGAGCGCGTTCCGAGCCCAGAAGAAGGTCGTGGTTGTTATTCCCACTACTTTCTGGTTCCCAAGAAGGGCAAAGGGGGCCTACGCCCTATCTTGGACCTCAGGAACGTCAATGCCTTCCTCCGGAAGGAACAGTTCAAAATGTTGACTTTGGCTCAGGTTCTAGCTGCCCTCGACCCTGGAGACTGGATGGTAGCGTTGGACTTGCAGGACGCATATTTCCACATCCCCTTCCTGCCGGCCCACCGGCGTTACCTGCGGTTCACGGTGGGCCAGGAGCATTTTCAGTTCACCGTGCTCCCCTTCGGCTTCACCAGTGCCCCTCGGGTGTTCACGAAAGTGATGGCGGTGGTCGCAGCTCATCTGCGCAGATCAGGGGTTCCAGTCTTCCCCTATCTCGACGACTGGTTGTTGAAGGCGGGCTCGCCCCAGGCAGTCGTCTCCCACCTCCAGACTACGGCGGATCTCCTGCATTTGCTGGGGTTTTCCATCAACGTGCCGAAGTCACACCTGAGTCCCTCTCAGACGCTCCTCTTCATCGGAGCGGTTCTCGATTCGGCGCAGTTCCGGGTCTATCCTCCGGAACAGCGGGTCCGGGATATACAGGCCCTGATTCCCATCTTTCGGCCTCTATCCTGGGTTTCGGTCAGGCTAGTGTTGCGGCTTCTGGGGCTGATGGCCTCCTGCTTCCTACTAGTGCATCACGCCAGGCGGCGCATGCGGGCTCTGCAGTGGGACCTGAAGTTTCAGTGGGCCCAGCATCACGGCAACCTGTCCGACCACGTCTTGATCTCGGAGGGCACTGCACAGCAGTTGCAGTGGTGGCTCACGGACCGCGATTGGGTCACGGGCAAGAGCCTCTCCCTTCCCCAACCGGAGCACGTCGTAGTGACGGATGCGTCCCTCCTGGGATGGGGTGGCCATATGGGAGAGGCGGAGATCAGAGGCCTCTGGTCTCCGGCGGAGTCTCGCCTCCACATCAACTTGTTGGAGTTGAGAGCGATCCGACTTGCACTGAAAGCCTTCCTTCCCTTTGTCAGGGGAAGTGTCGTGCAGGTGTTCACGGACAACACCACCGCCATGTGGTATTGTAACAAACAGGGCGGGGTGGGGTCGTGGACCCTTTGTCAGGAGGCTCTGCGCCTCTGGACATGGCTGGAACACCAGGGCGTCACCCTGGTGGTTCAACATCTGGCGGGCTCTCTGAACGCCAGAGCAGACAAACTCAGCCGCCGGTGCATGATGGATCACGAATGGCGTCTGAACTCCGAAGTGGCGCAAGGTCTCTTTCAGCAGTGGGGAGAGCCTTGGTTAGATCTATTCGCCACCAAAGAGAACGCGCAATGTCAGTAGTTCTGCGCGTTGGAATTTCCAAGGCGGCACTCGCTGGGCGACGCTTTTCGTCGCGAGTGGAGTTGCGGTCTGTTGTACGCCTTTCCGCCTATACCACTTCTGCCCAGAGTGCTGAAGAAGATCAGGCGCGACCGGGCCCAAGTCATCTTGGTGGCTCCGGACTGGGCACGAAGGTACTGGTATCCCGAGCTACTCAGTATGTAGACCGATCCTCCGATACGTCTGCCCCTTCGGGAGGATCTTCTGTCGCTGCAGCAGGGGACGGTCCTCCACCCGAACCTGTCCAGCCTCCACCTCCATGCGTGGAGATTCAGCGGCGGCAGTTGATGCCATTTGACTTGCCTCCTGAAGTCTGTGATATCATTCTGGCAGCCAGGCGTCCCTCCACAAAGACGGTATACGCCTGCCGGTGGAACAAATTTGTGGCATGGTGCACAGCAAAGGCTGTGGATCCCCATTCCGCCCCTCTTTCTGAGGTTCTCCTCTTTCTTCTTTCTTTGGCCCAGCAGGGCTCTGCCCTGGGCACCTTGAAAGGTTATCCTGCTGCCATCTCTGCCTTCTTGCGGCTTCCTGATCAGCCTTCTCTTTTCAAGTCCCCTGTAGTTACACGCTTTCTAAAAGGCATTACTCACACGTTCCCTCCTGTCTCTTTTGTAATGCCTCAGTGGGACTTGAATCTTGTTCTCACATTTCTAATGTGCGCTCCCTTTGAGCCTTTCCATAATTGTCCTCTTCGTCTGCTGACGCTTAAGACTGCTTTTCTGGTAGCCATCACCTCGGCTAGACGGGTGAGTGAGCTCCAGGCTTTATCATCGAAGCCTCCTTTTCTCTCTGTTCATCCGGACAAGGTTGTCCTTCGGCCTCGTCCCTCCTTTCTTCCGAAAGTGGTGACCCCCTTTCATCTTGGGCAGTCTGTCACCTTGCCCACCTTCTTTCCGCCTCCGCCTCCGCATCCTTCCAAAGAGGAAGAGAGGCTCCACCGTCTGGACCCAAAACGTGCGCTCTCCTTTTATCTGGACCGCACAAAGCAGTTCCGGGTGGACGACCAACTTTTTGTTGGACACGTGGGTGCTAAGAAGGGGAAAGCTGTGCACAAACGGACCATCTCTAGGTGGGTCGTTTTGTGCATCAAAATTTGTTATTCCTTGGCCAAAAAGGACCCTCCTGTTGGGCTGCGCGCCCATTCTACTCGGGCCACAGCGGCTACTTCTGCTTTGGACGGGGTGTCCCTTTGCAAGACATCTGTCAGGCGGCGACGTGGGCTTCGCTACACACGTTTGCCAGGCATTATTGCCTTGACAGCCAAGTCCGGAGGGATGGCTTCTTTGGCCGTTCTGTCCTCCAGGACTTTCTGGTGTGATCTTGGTTCGCAGACCCACCACCGGGGATGGTATTGCTTGGGTATCTATTCTAAGGTGAGGAATCTAACTAACGTGTTTCTTTCAGATGAACAAGTTACTTACCTTCGGTAACGATGTATCTGTAAGAAACATTAGTTAGTTAGATTCCTCACCGACCCACCCATCCTCCCCGTTCTGCGAACTGACATCTAGGGTTAAGGATATCCCTTTCAGGGCCCTAGATTTTATTTTTGTCAACAGTGTCGGTCTCTTGCATGGCTCTGCGTTCCTGGCGCGGAAAGCTATGTACAAGAACTGACGTCAGCGCGCGAGGGCGGCGTCTAAGTACTCCGACGATGTCATTCCGGCGCACGACGCCGACGACGGACGCGGAGCCGCAGACGACGCCTAGCGACGCGCAAGGGCTATTGCTGACGAAAAATCTTCCGGATCCAGTCTGACACCTGGGGATATTCTAAGGTGAGGAATCTAACTAACTAATGTTTCTTACAGATACATCGTTACCTAAGGTAACTAACTTGTTCAACAGGAGACATGTATGCACAGCAGTAATTATATATAGAACTTGTTTTTTAATAGAATTAGCACTGGCTAACATTTGACCGGGGTGATAGCCTAACACTAACTACACAATGCATCAGATTACCTTGATGACTATGAATATTATGGGCATAAGCAACAGTCACAAAAGGAGAAGGACTTGTTTCAGATCAGTGGTTCTTAACCTTTTGTCTTCTATGAACTCCCAATTAATCATTACTGGAATCAGGGACCTCCCCCTCTAATAATTCACTATTGGGTTTATTTCTTTGTGACTACATGTATCAATATTGGGAATAGAGATTACCTAATTGCGATTTCCTGTGATTCGCAATTAGGTAATATAACTCCATGAGTTTCATTTAGCGATTTCTAGTGGGTCGCAAATGGACCTACCTCATGAATATTAATGAGGTAGGTTGCAATTTGTGACTCATTGGGAATCACTAAAATCATGGGGATGGTGGCCTGCTGGGGTCAATAGACCACTATGTCCGTCATTGTTTTTAAATAAAGCAATCTTTTTATTTTTGTAAATGCAGCCCGTTTTCCTTAAAAACGGGTGCGTTTAAAAAAGAACAATGGAAAGTTTACTTTTCATTTTTTTAGAGCAGGCAGTGGTCCGTGGGACTGCTCACCCATAAGGGCCTCAAGGTACTAGGTGTGGAGGTGTGGGGGGGAGAGCTGCTGGTCCGTCAAAGGCCCTTTGGTTCAGTCGAAGAGCCAGGTCTTGAGGTCCTTCCTGAATTGAGGCAGTGACGGCAATTGCCTGAGGTGTAGAGGCAAAGTGTTCCAGGTCTTCCTGCAAGGAGAAGGATCTTCCTCTAGCTGTGGTCTTACGGATATGTGGGACAGTAGCCAGGGCCATTTGGGCAGAGCTGATATGTCTGGTGGGTATGTGGAATGCGAGGCAGTGGTTGGAATACGCAGGTCCCGCGTCATGTAGGGCTTTGTAGGTGTGTGTGAGGAGCTTGAAGGTGAATATTTTGTGGACTTGGAGCCAGTGGAGATCTCTGAGGTGGCTGGTGATGTGGCAGCGGCGGGGATGTTGAGGATGAGTCTGGTGGAGGCGTTCTGTATGTTCTGCAGTTTTTTGGGGAGTTTCAGGGTGGTGCCAGCGTAGAGTGCGTTGCCGTAGTCTATACTGCTGCTGACGAGTACGTGAGTGATCTTTCGGAGCAGGCTTAGTGTGTGGAAGCAGGATGATGAGATTGCTTTGATCTGGCGGTTCATGGTGAGTGAGGAGTCCAGGTTTCAAGTGCTGCGGACCACCAGGAGTCGTCCCAGGTGGATCCCATGATGAGGACTTCGGTATTTTCTGAGTTGAGCTTGAGGCAGCTGTTTTTCATCCAGGCGGTAACAGCGTTCATCCCATCATGAATGTTGTTTTTGGAGACTGTGGGTTTGTTAGTGAGGGAGAGAATCAGCTGGGAGTCGTCTGCGTAGGAGACGATGTTGAGTCCATGGTTTACGACGATGGCTGCAAGCGGGGCCATGTAGATCTTGAAAAGTGTGGGACTCAGGGAAGAACCTTGTAGTACTCCGCAGCTGATCTCTCTAGATTCCAAGAGGAACGGGGGTAGTCTGACTCTGTGTTCGGCCGGGGAGGAAGGAGTGGATCCATTCCAGGGCTTTGTCGTGGATGCCGGTGTCGTGGAGTCTTGTGTATAGGGTGCGGTGAGAGATGGTATCGATGGTGGCCTAGAGGTCCAGGAGGATGAGAGCTGTAGTTTTGCCTCAGTCGAGGAGGGTACAGATGTCGTCCGTGGCGGCGAGACGGGTGATCTCAGTGCTGTGGTTGCTTCGGAAGCCGGATTGGGAGAGGTCCAAGATGTGGTTCACTTTGATAAACTTGGAAAGTTGGGCATTGATGGCCTTCTCAATGACCTTGACTGGGAAGGGGAGGAGAGAGATGAGTCTCAAGTTCATGAAATCTGTCGTAGTGGCAGAGGGTTTCTTCAGCAAGGGATTGATCTGTGTGTGTTTCCAGTCTTCCGGAAGGTGACAGAGTTGATGGAACAGTTTATGGTGCGGCAGAGTTCTGGGGCGATGGTGGTGCGTGCTCTGTAGAAGATGTGATGTGGGCAGGGATCTGAGGGTGCTCCAGAGTGGAAGCTCTTCATGATCTTTAGGGTGTTGCCCTCCGTGAGGGGGGGTCCAGCTGAGTAGGGTCTGTTGGGGTCTGCTGTTGTAGGGTATTGTGGTTGTGAGTGGGAGGGTCTTGGGTATTGAGGCTTAATCGTACGGCCGAAGTAAGTGCCGAGGTTGTTTTAGAGGTCTTGGTAGGGGGAATGTCTGCTGTCTCTGTGCTGGGTCTGGCAAATTATTTGACCACAGTGAAAACTTCCTTGCTGTTGAGTGCGCTGGTGTGGATCCTTCCTTATAGGGCTGATTTCTTTGTTGTTCTGATGAGTTGGTGGTGTGCGGTGACAGTGGTCTTCTGGGGTCTTGCTGCTCCTCCATCTCTTCTCAAGCCGTCTACAGGTGCGCCTGTACTCATGAAGGGCGGGAGAGAACCACCTGGCTTTCTTGAAGTGTACCTTGCTTGGGGCTTTCTTCAGGGGAGCCAAAGTTTCGGCGCAGATGGAGATCCATCGGTGGAGGTTGTGTGCTGTGGGGTTGTCGAATGTGGATGTTGGTGGAGGGGTTTGCTGATGAAGGTGGTAAGCTGTTCATCAGTGACCTTTTTCCAGCTTCTATGAGGGTAGCGGTGGGCGTGGTGTTGTACGGTGGGGTTGGTGAAGGCGAAGTGGACGCAGCAGTGGTCAGTCAACAGGAGCTCAGTGGCGTGGCAGAAGGTAATGTTGTCACTGGTGGAGAAGATGAGGTGACCGTGTGTCCCGTTGAGTGGGTTGGTGAGCCGACCAGTTGTTTGTGTCCGACGGTGGCAAGGCTCTCCAGCATGGAAGTGGTGTTTTGTCGTTTGGGATCACTCCCTATGATCATTTCTGTCAAGACGGCGGTCGACCATTCTCGACACGTTCTTTATTCTTCAAGCGTGTGTAATTTCTATCGCTGACCGAATCTGAATTTAACCATCAAGTTGACATTTTTGCTGCATATTGCGTCATGCCTCGACATCAGAGTCGAGTCCGCCGAAGCGGTTCCTCTAAAAGAATGAACTTTTTCAAAGGTTCCCCTGCCAATAAGCTTTAATGATTTAATTCATCGGGATACTTAGATTTTCTATCCCTTGATTTCGATTAGAGCTATTTCCTTGCTCTCCGTGGAGCTTCATTTTGGAAGCACATGTCCCGAACAGTCCCTCTATATTGACACAGGTCCCCTTCTCATTCGTGCTGTTTGTTGCGTCCTGAAGAAGGTGGTACTCCCCATTAGGAGTTGTTTCACCGAAATGCGCGTCGGCGCTTTGAGCAGGGCCCCATTCTCCTGTCTACTCGATTGAACTCTGAAACAGTTTTCTTCAAAAATCCTGGACACCATCATTATATATATATTTGAATATTCACAAAGGTTTCTCTTCGAGTCTCTGGTCGGTGGGGCCCATATGTTTTGTGGATCCGTACCATGATGCGTAGTATGGTCATATGATGTTGTATGAATGTGCTCTGGATACGAATGAGTGTATGTTTGATTAGCCACATTTTTTTGGGAACCTGTCGCGCTTTCCTTTCTTTTCATGCATTGCAGTTGTATTTTGTGATTCACTTTTTTTCTGTTATACATCAATGTTATTTGCTTTGAACTACTTTTTCCATTCGGAATTGCTTTTTTGAATTTATTACATATATATATATAAATGTGATTTGTATATTTCTATCGGAAAGAATTCAATAACAACAATAAAAAAAGAAAAAAATATGTAATATTATTTCCCTTGATTTTTCTCAAATTCTCTATGCGTGTTTATATATGTGTATATATATGTTTATTTGCCTTTGATCCAGCCAGAGTGTCTTTAGCTTGAATTCAAACATATGATACATTGTACATGTTTTAGTATAAAGGGTAGTGTATGGATTTCTGTTTAATTTGTCGTTTGGGTTATCCAGGTGAAAGTTGAGGTCGCCGAGGAGGATGTAGTCTGTGGAGGCGAGAGCGTGGGGTGTGATGAAGTCAATGGAATTTCTAAGGCTGGGTGGGGTTGGTGGTAAAATGCTAATGTTTTGCGACCAAATATCGGTTGCAAAACATGCTTACATACCTCTGCGATTCAGTATTAGGAAGGGACGCCATAAACACTTCCCTTCCCTCACTGAATTGCTAACCCTATTTGCGATTTGGTAATAGATTACTGAATCACAAATAATGTAATTTGAATGAAAAATGTCATGCATACAAAAGTAAATATACTGCCAACGAACATTAGTCTCTGCAAAATAAAAATCTGGCACCTGCGAGAAAAACTGTTGAGAAAAGACACGTGAAATGGTACCAATGAACAAGTACATGCAAATACATTTGAATGCCAACATATTGACAAGAAAGAAATGAAACATGCACCATAAACTTAGCATATCTAAATTGTCACAGGTGTGCCTGTCACCGTGATGATGGTGGACAGGCATACAAATAACACAACCAGTATCACGTAGAGATGAATCAACCCCAGGAGACTGGTAGGAGGACTGAACCTCGTAGCAGCAAAGACATGACCCACGGAAACTGAAAAGGCACCAGGTCAGGTTACAACATAAAAGCTCTCCAGATGGTTTGCCAGCAAAATTGAGTGTCAAAGGAGTGTGTCCAAATCAATCAATCAATCAGTACATTTGTAGAGTGCACAACTCACCCGTGAGGGTCTCAAGGCGCTGGGGGGGGCGGGGGTGCTGCTACTGCTCGAACAGCCAGGTCTTGAGGAGTCTCATGAAGGCCAGCAGGTCCTGGGTCTGTCGTAGGCGGATGCGGAGAGTGTTCAAGGTTTTTGCGGCGAGGTGAGAGAACGATCTGCCGCCGGCGGTTGCTCGACGGATGCGGGGACGGTGGCGAGGGCAAGGTCAGCGGAGTGAAGCTGGCGGTTCGGGGTGTGGAAGGTGAGTCGTTCGTTGAGGTACGCTGGTCCGGTGTTGTGGAGAGCTTTGTGAGCGTGGGTGAGGAGATTGAAGGTGATCCTCTTGTTGACGGGTAGCCAGTGTAGGTCGCTCAGGTGGGCTGTGATGTGGCTGTGGCGGGGGATGTCGAGGATGAGGCGTGCAGAGGCGTTCTGTATGCGTTGTAGTCGTTTTCTGGAGATTAGCTGATGTTCCTGCGTAGAGAGCATTGCCGTAGTCCAGTCTGCTGCTGACGAGGGCCTGGATGACTGTCCTTCTGGTACCGGTGGGGATCCATCTGTAGATCTTGCGGAGCATGCGGAGGGTGTTGAAGCAGGAGGAGAACACGACGTTCACTTGTTGGGTCATTGACAATGCGGAGTCCAGGATGACTCCCAGGTTGTGTGCGTGGTTAGTGGGCGTCGGTGCAGCTCCCAGTGCGGCCGACCACCATGAGTCGTCCCAGGTGGAGGGGGTGGATCCGATGATTAAGACCTCCGTCTTGTCCGAGTTCAGTTTCAGGCGGCTGATCGTCATCCATTCGGCGATGGCCATCATTCCTTCGTGGAGGTTGGATTTGGCGGTGGTGGGTGCCTTGGTGAGGGAGAGGATCAGCTGGGTGTCGTCGGCATATGAGACGATGTTGAGGTTGTGCGCTCTGGCGATGTTGGCAAGCGGTGCCATGTAGATGTTGAAGAGTGTCGGGCTGAGGGACGATCCTTGGGGTACGCCGCAGATGATCTTGGTGTCTTTAGAGCGGAATGGGGGAGGCGGACACTCTGGGCTCTGCCGGTGAGGAGGGAGGTGGTCCAGTCCAGTGCTTTGTCGTGGAACCCTGCGTTGTGGAGGCGTGTGCGGAGGGTGTGGTGCCAGACAGTGTCGAAGGCGGCCGAGAGGTCCAGGAGGATGAGGGCTGCGGTTTCTCCGTTGTCCATCATGGCCCTGATGTCGGTTGCGGTGATGAGGGCTGTTTCGGTGCTGTGGTTGCTGCAGAATCCGGATTGGGACGGGTCCAGGATGTTGTTCTTTTCGAGTAAGGAGGTCAGTTGCCTGTTGACGATCTTCTTGATGACTTTCGCTGGGAACAGGAGGAGGGAGATGGGCCGGAAGTTCTTGAGTTCCTTGGGGTCAGCTTTGGGTTTTTGAGTAGGGCATTGATCTCGGCGTGCTTCCAGCTCTCCGGGAAGGTGGCGGTCTCGAAGGAGCTATTGATGATCTTGCGGGGATGGGGTGCGATGGTGGAGCTTGCTTTGTTGAAGATGTGGTGTGGGCAGGGGTCGTAAGGTGAACCGGACTGGATGGTGTTAATGATTTTGATGGTGTCTTCGTCGTTGATGTGGGTCCAGGAAAGCAGGGGGTCGATATCGATGTGGCTGGGGGGTGGTGAGTTTGAGCTGTCTGTGTCTGTTGGGGGGCCTGGATGCTTAAGCTGTCTTGGATGTCTGCGATCTTGCGATGGAAGAAGGTGGCTAATGAGTCGCAGAGGTCTTGTGATTGCGGGATGTCGTTGGAGTTGGAGCTGGGGTTGGAGAGTTCCTTCAGGATGTTGAAGAGCTCTTTGCTGTTGTGTGCGTTGTTGTCAATGCGCTCTTTGAAGGAGGTCCTTTTGGCGGTTCGGATGAGTTGGTGGTGTCTGCGGATGGCGCTCTTGTAGGCTGTGTTGCTGTCTGGTGTTCGTGGTGCCACTTCTTCTCCAAAGAAGACTAAAACTCACCACCAAACTGCTTGGAAAACAAAAAGATCCTCAAATGGTGGCAAATGTAGTAAGAAAAAAAAAAGAATCGTGTAGAGCAAAGCGACCATCTCGTTGAGAGTGAAGAGGCGCTCATTTGAATGGTAGAACCGGAAAAGGAGATCCTCACATCGCGATGCTGCTTAAGAAATTCAACTCGCAATAAACTTTAATTAAATGTAACAAAGTGGTTGGCAGAACACGGTCCCATGGAGGCTATGTTGAAAACCATGTAGTCTCCAACCCAAACGTGGTCGGACGGTTTTTGGCTCATGGCACGTTTGCGCAGCAGAGCGTAGATTATCAGCTAAAAGAATTCAAAGACGCCGTAACATCAAAGAAGATGCTACGAAGGAACCCCATGAATCTATGATGGAGGTAAGGCTGCGTGCGCTGGAGCAGACATGAAGAAATGTTTGAAAGGGCGGCACGCGCACAATTCAAAAGCCAGTACACTCTAACAGCTCTTCAGCAATTCAACTCCCAATGGCTCTAGCAAAACACACCAAAAGTACATTAAAGTTACATATTAAAGCTTCCAGGGCTGGTGAATGCAGAGCCGGAAGGTAACCATATGAGCTGGCAAACTTATTCTGCACGAAGCACTTTCTTTAACATCAACCACGAAGTGCTGGCAGAAAAACAAAAAACAACCTCCTCTGTAAGGCTTGCGAGTAGAGGTTCCTCTCCAACACTCTTGGTTCCTCTCCAACACACTTGAACACGACAGGCTGTACAATATGAAAGTCAATGTGCACAGCTCTCCTTATAATAGCTTGATTGTGAAAGCAAGTTTTAAAAAGGCGTAAGCCGAAACGCATTTAACCGCTCTCGATAAAATCATTTTCAACCCTGGGAGTGCTCCGTACAGTCCTTGGATGTGCAACTATACGTGAGACCACCCTCACGTATTTCGGAGGCACCCGGCTTGAGTTCAGCCCTTTCAGCACAGAGCATCTTTGCACAGCATCAGAGGAACGCTGCACTTTACTCTCATTGGGGGGGCCCAAGGCACGCAACTCATTTCCTCACCTGGGGTCCAGCTTCGCCGCATTTTCTTCACGCCACTGTAGCCTGTGGGAAGGACTACAACACCCAAAAGGCAAAGCGCCAGGAGGCGCCATCGTCATACCCTTGCGCCTGGAGGTGCATAAAAACGCCCGAGGGCTCCCACAGCACAGGACGCCCTTTCAGCACATCGTTGACATTGGATAGCTTCTGGTTGTTTTGTTATTAAGGTATTGTGAAACAATCTTATGTTGGCTGAATCGGGATTTTGCATAGCTGGCCTCCAGTATGAGTAGGCCTAAGACTGTAGCAGGGCAGGGGGTTGTAGGGACAATGGATTCCTTTCTATTGAGGGCTGAATCCGCCCTCATACATGAGATTGAATTTACTGGGCGGAGATTATCCCTAGACCCCCAAAGTTCGCTTAATCAAAATGTAACCTCTGCCACTCTGTTACCATCTAATAATGGAGAAACTCCCTCACATATTAACATATGTTCTTTGGCCTCGGGCTCCAAAGTTACAAATGCTTCAGAGATTATTGAGAAACCACATAGGCCAACTGTTACCACCAGGGGTCAGAAAGCTAAGATAGCTCATGGTCATACTCTTGCTTGCACCACCATCTAAGAAAAGGAAGGGGCAAGGCACTCATAAACAAAGTCAGCTTTTGACAAAATGCCCAGGTCGTACAGTTTGTCCACCCAATAGTGAGCCCAACCAGGGAACGATTCCAGTATTAAAAGAGGGGGCCACAGTGGAAACATCACATACCCTGGCATAAGAAGACCTCCTGGATAAACTAGAGTTTATGATATCAGCCCTATTGGACCCAATAGTGCAAAAACTAACTCAAATTGAAGCTAGATTAGCCAATTTTGAAACAATTATGCCGAATACCTCTCTAATATCCTCAGACAATTGTCGGAGTAGGAGCAAAGTTACTTCTACAAATAATCAAACGGAGAGTTTTGAAATTAACAGGGTCCGTCCAATTTTAATCCTGGCTCCTATTAAGGTCCAGCTATACTGCACCTAAAACTAGTAATGTGGCTAACAATTACTTGTTATCCGCTGCACTAAATAACATCGAGTCCCTATCTGTGCCGGGTGGCGCGAGCCTGGAACATGTTTTGCCCACGCAGGGCTCACACGGGGATCATGTTGGTAGGGACAACCACATCTAATCTGAGAGAGGCCAGCTTTCAACTACTCTGGGGGGACAGTCCTGTGATCAAAGGGTCAATTTCAACCCAGTTACAAACTTACACCTACCTCCAGAAGTAACTCCGTATACTGTGGTGCTGGCGAACGTCCCTATCGCGTTATCCAGCAATAATGAGCACTGGTCATTGCTGAGGAACAAATCCCTTCATCTTCTTAGTGCAAGGAGTGGGATAAATAATATGCTTTTGTTCTCAGAATTCAAGATGGCACGAAGGATCGGTTGGGTTGGAAAGTCCAGAAAGTCACTATCCGGGGACTGTGTTGTGTTGTCATTCAGGTCCCCGGGTTTGGTACAGTCAATATTAGATAGGGTTTGTAATAGGCCAGTTAGATCAAACAAGATACCTATACTACCCTTAGGGCATTTTTACCCACCACCCAGATATTCATGGTACACTGCTGAGGAAGAGAGATTTACTCAGGGTAACCAGTTAAAGTATGCAGACCCAATAAGCAACCATTTTGATATTTTGAACACATTGGAAGACACCGATTGACTGGCCTCTCAGAGTCCTTTTCTAAGTTCCTCAGATGAGCGATCTGGATATTCTGGTGACAGGGTGTTGAGACAGGATAATAGACTCCAATTTATAATAGAGCAGGAAAAGTCTATGTCATCCTTGGCCCTTACAGAAGAGGAAGCCCAGGTCATTGGTTTTACTCCTCGGGATCAGACGCCTCCTCTTGAATGATCTAATCTTCAGATTATAGCGGAGGAAGCCCAGGTCATTGGTCTTATTCCTCGGGATCAGGCCCCTCCTCCTGAATTATCTAATATTCAGACTATAGCCCAGTCACAGTCTTGTCATGGTGACTGTAACCCTCATGACTCAGTGGTAGACAGTCTCCCTTGTACTAATGTGAGCTCTGGCTGTAGCCTTATATCCTGGAACATATCAGGTCTACGCTCTAAGATTAGTAATGCTCAATGCCCTGATTTTATATTAAAACATGATATCCTATGCTTTCAGGAAACGTGGCTGAAGGAATCAATACATATAAATGGTTTTAAAACATTTAATACCTATGCTGTAGGGGGCTTGCTTACATGGTAGAGCTAAAGGAGGGCTCTGTACATATATATCTAATAAGCTAAACCTTATTAAGATTGAGTCTTACCGTGAGTCTCCATACTATCAATTGCTTACATTGTATTCAAATGCTTCTTATTGTACAGTACTGGCCAACCTTTATAACAACATTCCATCAGATAGTTTCTCTATTTTGGTTAAGAAATTGTGTAATGAATTGAAAACCGTGTGTAATGAAAATATTAAAGATAAGATGCTCATATTGTCTGGTGATTTTAACTGTGCTTTGTGCCCTTATGAGGATGATACAATATGTAGGTTTCAATGTGGAAGAAGGCATAAGTAATACTCACTTCTGCCATTCAAGTACAGGGGAGTTGTTTAATGAACTGGTGTTTAACTTGGATCTAGGCTTTGCTAATGAATTATGTACTAGACCTGCCCCTATGCCGCAGACCTTTAATGGTAGAGGCCTATGTTCTACAATAGACTATATATTGCTGTCAAACACATATGCATCTAGGTTACTTTCCTTTACAGTTGATGTCAACCCATTGAGTGACCATTTCCCACTATGCACATTGGTACTGCTCCCTACTAGTAAACAAGGAAGGGATGAACAGGCTGTAAATCAGGCACTTGCTAATGTGAAATTTGACAAAGTTAACAGGTACACTCTTCGCTGGAATATGGTGGATCCTGATGTGGTAAATAAGCAACTGATTATTAAGTGCAGTTCGGCCTTTTATACCTGCCTTAATGAGTTAGAATCTCCCGAAAGCATTCTATCCTCCTTTCAAGTAATAGCCGGTGTGGTAAGGGATGTGTTACTCAAAAAGTCTGGTCCCCAGCGGTGGTTTGGCACAAAGTGCTCTCGAGCATACTCCACTCTGAAACGTGAGCTACACAATATTCCAAGGAATACCATTAAGATTAGGCAGGCAAGAAGGGATTATAAATTGACACTTACAGAAAGAAAGAATGTTTTAAGAAAAGAAGCGTTGGAGTCGCTCAATACAGCCGCACAATTGAAAGAAAGCGCTGCTTTCTGGAAAGCAGTAAAAACACCATTCCTGTCCTCAGGTGGGGGTCAAGCTATTGAAATGTCCATAACTGAGGACCAATGGATTGAACACTTCTCCAAGATATACTATGGGCAAGTAATCTCTAATGGTCAAGACAGTGATATTCATGAAACTTTTAACTATATACCCTGGATTTACAGTTTAGCCTAGAGGAAGTAAATAGAGCACTCTCATTAAGCTCAGGTGGCAAGGCCTCGGGGCCAGATGGGGTCCATGTGGCCTTATATAAGTCCAACATAAATTTTTGGTGCCCCATTATTACACAAATAATAAATGCCAGTTGTCAGGCCTTTTTTCCATCAACCTGGGTGAAATCTACTATTGTCACCATATTTAAAAAAGGAGATCGTCAGGATCCCGCCTGTTACAGGCCTAATTCTTTATTGGATTTCTTGGCCAAAGTTGTTGGACGAATCATTTTGGAACGCCTACAAGTTTAGGCAGAGGATAATCAAATTTTATCAGACATCCAATACGGATTTCATGAAGGATTAGGGACTGTAGAGCAGAGTTTAAACTTAGCTATCTTTGTGGGGAAGTATATTAAGGTGAAAAAGGGTAGATTGTTTTTAGCTTTTGTCGATCTCACGGCAGCTTTTGATTTTGTGAGGCATGCTAAACTCTGGGAGATTTTAGAAACACTGGGGGTTGACAATAATATCATTTACTTCCTTAAGTGTCTTTACAGTGGAGCAAAGTCACGAGTGCGCTTTGGCCTTGCCTCTTTCCCTATTAGGAGGGGGGGTTAGGCAAGGCTGTTTCCTAGCCCCCTTCCTTTTTAACCTTTATATCAATGGGCTAGGGCAGGCACTTCGTAAGGATGCTCAAGATTTTCCCCAAATAGGTAACCATCCCATACCAGCTCTTTCATACGCAAAGGACGCCGTTTTAATGTCCCGCACGCAGATTGGTCTCCAGAAAGTTTTAAATAGTTTTTTCAACTTTATGAAGGACCTGGGTCTTAGTATTAACACCTCAAAGACTTTTATAAGGAAATGTGGACATGGGAACCAGAAGATATGTATGTGGATGGGCATCTAATAGCCCCAAATAACAGTTTGTCATATCTAGGGATTCTGTTTAATCAGAACGATACGTGGGCCCAAGCTGTCTCTGCTAAAAAGCTGGCATTTATCAGAACAACAACTGCTCTGGCCAGCTTTTAAAAAAAACTGGGTAGGAAACCCTCAAGAGAACTTTGACAAATATATAAAGCGAAATGTGTTTCGACTGCAATATATGGTGCGGGGGTCTGAGGTTTTGCTGACACTCACACAATTCAACTAGTGGAGAATACATTTTAAAGATACATTTTGTCAGCTTTCACCAGTACCTCCACTTATGTCTGTCATGCCGAGCTGGGCCTCCCATACATATCCGACCTCATAAAATTGGAACCAATTCTCTTTTGGCATAGAATCTGTTCAAAAGAAGCGACCAAGCTAAATAGGGAGATTTTACAGGATAGTATGAGCCTGGAAGGGGCCCCACATTTGTGAAAGAGTTTATGAAAGACTTAGGCCATCCGGAATACTTCACCAACCCGAGCTCACTCGAATTGATCACCAGAAAAAAATTAAGAAAGGAGGGCCTTCAACTGCTGGATATGTTAAGATTATCTGAGGAAATTATGAAGCCAAGTGTCCAGCAGTATCAATGGTTCTTACTACTTTTAGCCTGCAGCCATATTTAATATTTGTACCTGGCGGATTTGATAGGCTGCTATTAATCAGATTCAGATTGGAGACCATCAACAGATTTGTTCTTTCCCAAATATGAATGATTGGGCAAGTGAATTACAACTATGTACTTGTGATAATCAGTCGGTTCAATCTTCATTTCACTTAGTCTTATTTTGTAAATTTTACACAGAGTTAAGAAAGGCATGGATAGTTCCACTTTTAAAAATCTGGGGGCTGTGGCAATGTCGTCCGACTTTTTTTAAGCTCCAGCTTTTAGAAAATGAACATGTAGCCTGGAGGATATCCATGTTTTTGAAGAAAGTGCTTCGTCAAAGGAAGAGTATTGTGATATAGGGGGTGAGATCTTTTAGGTGCATTGTCACTTTAACAGTTAATGTTTTTAATAATATGGATCATATATTAAGTCCAAAAAGTCGCCATACATTTGTAGTGATTAACTCCAGGTAGCTGTGATGAGTTTCAGGAGGATTTATTCAAGAAGGTTACAGGATACAAAGATAAGTAGTACAAACCCCACCAGGAGCAGCCAGCATGCTGCTCAGCCCACTCAACTGTGACTTCTCTGACAGATTTCTAACATTCTGAACAGCATCATCACAGCAACATTCCACTGGTGGTAAAATAGCAATGCATTTACAAGAGCAGGATACAACATATATATATTGTTGTCATGTGATCAAGGCTGGTCACGGCAGAAATGCGTTATTGCGGATAGAGTTTAAATAAACAATTGCACAGAATGATATATATATCGAAACACCTCCCACTCCAGACGGACAGAGCCCGGGAAGCCAAGAGAGACGCGTTTCGGCTGACACAGCAGCCTTTGTCAATCTAATTTGGCACCATTTTCAAACCCACCTTATATATTTTTTACAAAATCATAAACATGGAAAAAATATTTCAGTCATAAATATAAAAGAAATACAACTAATGGTAAAAAACAGCGTATGTATCATTGTTAGATTTGGGGGTCTCTAGTTGGCAGTGGTAGGTACTTTTGACCAAATAGGGACCCTTGCGTCTAGTCAGAGTAAGGGGCTACACTCCTAAAATAACCCCTGCTCACCCCCTTGGTAGCTTGGCACGAGCAGGCAGGCTTATCTCAGAGGCAGTGTGTAAAGCATTTGTGAGCAGATACAGTAATACAGTGACAACACCACAGATGGACACCACACAGGTTGTATTATAAAAATAAGTATTTTTATATATAATTAACACAAGACCAAATGACAAAATCCACAGTACTATACTCAAAAATAGACTCTAAAATAGTAGAAAATAGCTCAGTTCTCTTAAGTTGTAAATGCGACACTTTACTCTCAAAGTACCTTGGATGCGTAATGCAATGCAAACAAAAGGGTCACAGGTAAGGTGATGCGTTGGTTCCTTACACTCAGGGGAGTGGCTGCGTCTGTTCCATTCTGCTGCGCAGGGGACTTGATGCTCGCTTCCTTACTGTGTGGGGAGGTGATGCGTCGGTTTCTTACTGCTCTCTGGTACAATGTGACTAGATGGCGCCTCGATGCGATACTCTTCTCCGGTGCGATGCGACAAAAAGGCGTCTTGATCACGATGCGACAACGTTGATGCGATGCGTGCATACCCGACGGTCTTGCGGCGACTCGATGATCTTAGGAGCCACAACAGGTCCTGCGATGCGCTTCTCTAGTGATGTAACGGTGACCTCTGCGGCGGCGGCACGCTTCCCCGATGATGCACCGCGCTGTGGTGATGCGATGGCGACAGCGGCGGCACGTCTCCTTGGTGATGCAATGGCAACTGCTGCGGCGGCAACACGCTTCTCGTTGTTGAGTCGCGCTCCGAGCGACATGCAGTCTCTCAGAAGGCCCAGCACAACAGAAGGCACTTCAATTCCCAGCAAGGGAATTCAGGGGGGAGCTGGTTGGTGAAGTCTTGTATCCCTGAGACTTCAGGCAGGAGGCAAGCTCAAGTTCAAGAACTTGGAGATTCTTCTTCAAGTTAATGAAAAGCGCACTCAGTCCTCTTATCCTTTCTTTGGCAATGAAGCAACCACTGCAGGCCAACCCCCAAACACACAGTACAGGGGTAGTCTTCTCCTTCAGCTTCCTGGTTCTTCTCCTCAGCAAAGGGTCGTCTTGATTCCCAGAAGTGATCAAAAGTTCTTGGGTCTGGGTCCCCCCTTTTATACACCAAAATCCTTTGTCTCTGAAGGCAGAGAGTGTCTGTACCTAGTTCAAACCAGTTCTGTTTAGTCCTGGAGCAATTTGTTTACAAGACTCCTTCTCTTCTTTTTCATGATGGGCCAGGATGCTCAGACACACCACAGGAGGTGGAGCCAGCATTGTGGAAGGCAGGCACAGCCCTGTTCAGGCCCAGGTGTTACTCCTCCCACCACTCTACATGCGAATGGGTCTATTCAGCCCTGTGCTGACTCACCCTGTCTCCTGGTAACCCCCCAGCCCCTGTCACACACAAACCAGACATGGAATAAACAGGCTTAGATGGTTAGGCAAGAAAATACCTACTTTCTAAAAGTAGTATTTTCAAACACAGAATGTTAAAACCAACTTTACTAAAAGATGTATTTTATCATTCTGAGTTCTGGCATACTAAACTCGAATTTCTACCATGTTCCCTGGGTCAGTTAGGATCATAAGGTTTTATAATCAAACTGCCCATTCTGGCCTATGGGGACTGGTAGCCTTGCAATAGTGAAAAACGAAAATGGCTGTAATTCATTATTAGGACATGCCACACACACCAGGGCATGTCCTACCTTTTACCTACAATGCACCCTGCCCTTTGGGCCTACCTTAGGGGTGTCTGACCAGAAAAGGGAAGGTTTGGGGACTGGCAAGTGGGTGCACTTGCCAAGTCAACAGGCAGTACCAGACTGCATACAGGCTCTGCAATGGCAGGCCTGAGACACACTTTACAAGCTGCTTCGGTGGGTGGCACAATCAGTGCTGCAAGCCCACCAGCAGCATTTGATTTACAAGCCCTGGGCACACGCAGTGCACTTTACTAGGGTCTGACAAGTAAACAAAATAAGCCAATCAAGGAGTCACTAATCCATACATCAATTTAACAGAGGGAGCACTTGTACTGTGGCACTGAATAGCAGTGGCACAGTGCCCAAAGCATCTACAACCAGCAAAAACATCAGAGGCAACAGGAAAAAATGGAAGGGAGACCCACGCCAATGGTGCCAGGTCTAACAATCATCATATACAAAATATGCAAATGGAATACAATTGTGTTATTTAAAATTGCAAATCACAGCAATAATAATGATGGGCTACCTGCACTTACCACATAAATTGTGATCACATGCTAAATGCACTGAATAAACAACTCAATGATGTTAGGTAAGGCCAGAGTATGTAATTATTGTGCGCTTAATTGTAAACCATGAAATAGGGTGTTTAGAACCATGTAACTACTGAGTTTAAAAAGAACAGCCTGAGCCATCCTGTGATGCTCGCGCATTTAAGGTACATACATATTCTGACTTAATGGAGAACTGCTGAAAATACTGCTGAAAATAAAAACGTGTGTTTACTGCTCGACATGTGAAATTTGAAATGCTAATTTAATTCTGTGGCTTAAAGTGTCAACACTCACATCATAATTCTGATCCATTTATCATGCATAATGTTATCTGAAGCAAGAACTAACAGCAATAAGGCACAACACAGTGTTCTTATTGCGAGGACTCTGACTAGCATAGACTTGGCTTAGAAGAGTAACTGTTGTAAAAAAGCATTTGCAATGCAATTGGTCTCGCCTTTGGGACCTTATATGTGTTTAGCTATGCAGCACATTAGCCTGCGTTCTGAAAAATCTACTGTTCTTTAACATGGAGGGAAAGTAAGCACCAAACTGCGTGACACACCAGGTATGGGAACACATGGCGAGAAATATTGCCTTTCACCTGGAGATGATATAGTCCAAAGCTCTGTTTTTAATATAAAATCAGGGCCTTCGGTGGTCATATCACTGAAAATACAAGATTTGAAAAAAAAAGTCTATTGTCTACGGTTGCTCATAGAAGACAATTTCTATGGACTGGAATCTAGAGAAAGCTAAAGTGATTCTGGTAATTTACTGACCTTCTGGTCGTTTTCTATCAAGAAAGTTAGATAGAGGCAGTTGCCAGAAAAATTTAAAAAAAGAAAGTCCCTCAGAAGAAAGCAATTCTCATATTTTACTGACCTCTACCGGTCGTTTTCTATCAAGACAGTTAAATAGAGGCAGTTGAACAAGCAGAAAGCAGTTCTGGTATTTTACTGACCTCTACTGGTCGTTTTCCATCAAGACCGTTAACTAGAGGCAGTTGAGCAGAAAAACAAGTCCCTAAGCGGAAGCAGACAAGTCCTAGGGCTGATCTCCAGAGCCCACAAAGTACATACACATGTAAGCATATGCTATAGTGTATACAAGAATCTTGAATGCTCGACCTAAAAACAAGGGTAGAACACCCAGGGAAGACGGTTTACCTGTAGAAGAATGCAAAGCATATGGAGACATAAGGGGATACAAATTACTGGCGGTAATAGAAAAAGAAGAAAAACTAGGGCGCTTACCTGACACCAGGAAAGAAGCAAGAAAAGTAATGATATCTTAGCCGAGAGCTAGAGCCACAGATTTGAGAACATATAGACCATTGTCAGTGCTAAGTGTGGACAACAGAATATTAGGGAAGGTACTGGCTAATAGGCTAAAAAGCCTGATGGCTAAAATATTTCTCCACGGCTTATGTGGTTTTACACCACACAGGAACACGGGACAAGATTTTCGTAGACTGGCACAGGTATTGAAAGAGAGCAGACAACATATAAACGATGACTGACTTAGCGTCATTAGACACAGAAAAGGCCTCGACGCGATCGACTGACAATACATTGTTCAGGAGTTTTTTTGATTCTGCATTTCGGGCTGCAGTTTTTGAGACGGACGAAACTGCAGTCGGAGCTGGTTAGAGGAACTGGACAGGTGTGTCAACTGTTGTTGCTTTTGAGTCACTTGCTGCTATGCTGTGATTGAGACTGGAAAATGTGCCCATAACAATACGACAAACAATACACAGTTCCTATAAATGATGATAGCATGCTTGTAGATTTAAGTAGGCCTGAAACACCCATAAAGATAATGATGAAATTGATCGAGAAAATCAAATCTATCAGGACTAGAACTTATCTGAAGATAGTTGGCAGTGAATCCATGAGTACACTGGTAGCTATACAGAACCTTGCTGTAATGCACCTCAAAGTAAGATTCCATAGAGACCCCTTCAGATGTTTAGGAGTACAGATATCACACACCTACACACATGCCCAAACGCCAAGATACCCTTTTGTGTGATTAGTGCACTTTTCAAATCAACATAGCATAACAAGCAAGCATTGGCATAGCCAATAGGTCTCGCTTTTGGGACCTTATAAGTATTTATTTATGCAGCACAATTTCTTTGGTGCAACAACAACTGTTGCATGGCTAAACACTTACAAGGTCCCAAAGGCGAGACCTATTGGCTATGCCAATGCTTGTTTGTTGAATATCCCCACATTGAAAATGCTTTTCATTGCTGGAAACACACTTCCTGTACACCTGCACTAGTTTGGGGGTTATGCCCTTCCCCTTCCCACCTTGCAAAGGTTTTACTCCTGCCTTTCACAAGAATAAATCTCCGACCATTTCCATGGTAGAAATATTTGACAATAACCACAGGTTTTCATGTTCAAGGGTGTTCCTACATTTTCCAGAATGCCCAGACTGTAAACCCCTTTCTTATGTGTGGGATATTCTGATGTACACCATCGTAGAGGGTAAAACGGCTTGTGAATAAAGGGATGCATGCTATTCACGATTACTTTCAGACATACACTTTACATGAGCATTAATGTTTCCTAAACTGTTCGCCACGGATATTGAAATATTTAGAAACATAATATTAAATGTTGCTGTTGCTTTCTCTCCTAGAAAGATTGGCTAGACTTGGGTAGGGGTGATGCTCTTGACACCCTGCTCAAGGGCATCCATTTACTGGTGACGAGGGCATAATGCGCCATCTGAATGTACCATACCTGGAGGCAATCTCATATAGCACCGTGCAGAGACATAGTAAACAAATGCAATATAAAAATGTGGAAATATATGCATTAATAAAGTAGTGGGGTCTGGCTACACCTCCGATATGTCTGCAAAATGAACCTTCTGTCCTGCAATGTTATCCTGAATTTTGATTATTTGTCATTCATTTTTTACAGTCCTGTCCTGCATTTGCCTCCACGCCAGGTGGTCACCCAAAACACACATTCACTGCATTTTAGTTTTCCGTCGCGTTTGGCGATCTCAGCCTCAACACACAAGCTCCACTTTGCACAACCAAACGGAGACTGGGTTTGGGATTGCTGTAACAAGGGAAGCTTTGCACGGGATGTTGACTGCATTACACCGAGCCCTGGCGAAGCTCGCTTCTCTTTGAAAAGAGCGCGCAGGCTCTTCTGCGGTGTTTTATATCAATCAATTGCAGAACAATACAATGATGGGTTTTTACTACTAGCTTAAAATCTAGGGAGCTTCTTTTGGACTGAATGAACTCATTCATTTCGTGATGGGCCTGCATTGACCAAGCATGTATTTAAACCAGTAGATGTCACCACATTAATCAAATTAGCACAGCTTTGATGACACTACACTGCACTGGTGAGGCAGGCACTGCCCCCTAGACCTGTATGGGGGAGCGTGAATGCACGTGTGAGTGCCAAAGGGTCGTGAGAACACGCGTAGAGGGGTGCTGGCACTTTAAATTGATATTGATATTATATATAGAGCGCAACAAATGACCAGGGGCGTCTTGGCGCTAGTATAGATAGACGGCATGGTGCTGGGTATGATAGCTCATGGAGGCTGGCACTGGCACACGCAAGCATGGATGGCGCCTCAAGGGGACACGGGCAGATCTGGACGGCACTAGTTCAGTACAGGACAGTTGCATGCCACCCTCGCTCAATAACTGGCAGGCTGCTACCTGGGTACTGAAGCAGGGATGGCATGGCCGAGACATCAGTGACCAAGCTCAGGTGCGCTGGCAGTGATTTAGAGCACATCTGGAATGACACATCCCAAGAAACAGCTCTTGGAGGGGCACTTTCAACAAGTTACAGCTTGACTGTAAGTGCAATGATGATGCACAGACTTCAAGGCGCTGAGGCAATGGAGCACACCTGCTCACGATAAAGGAAACCATGGAAGTGGCTGGTATATTACGGCACAGATTATATGTCAGGTAAACATTGCTGCACAGCTGGGGTAGCACTTCATTACATTGTGAGGGACACTGGAATATTAAGGCACCGGTGACATGGCAGGGAGGCATTAAAGAACAGACGATAAAGCGCTGCATTACAACATAACAGTTGCTCTGACACATTCGGGTAATGTTCGCACTATATAAAATCGCATTACATAAATAAATAAATAAACAGGCAATGGAACATTCCTGCACACATAACACGACACTGAGCCATTCATGCATGTGTATAGCGCTGCATGAGATCACTGAAATATTAAGGCGCAGAGGACATGGCACCCAGTCACTATCAAACGGACGGAATAGCGCTGCATTACACCATGACAGTTTAAGGCGCAGATGGCATGACACTGAGCCATTAATTCAAGTGTATAACGCTGCATGACAGTCACTGAAATATTCGTCTGCCACAGAACTGTTTTACAATTTGAGCGGCGCTACAATATTAAGGCATACGATGGAACATGCAGTGTGACACTAAGGAACGCGATCGCGATCAAACATCAAAGCGGCCGCGAAAGTGAAAGTAATCGCGGTCAAGCGCGGCGCGCGCGCCCGCACTGTAGCTTTAGGCTGGCCTGGTAGCACTTCTTGGAGCCCTCTCAATAAGTCTCGCCAGACCAGCGCATGCACTAGGTCAGGCGAGACCTAAAAACAATGAACCAAGCATTGAGTTACACTCTAAATTTTGAGAATATTTTAGAATTACTAGACTATATTTTATAGACTTCTGCTTACCACTTTCATTGTTGACAGGGAAACTTCGTATTGTCGAAAATAATTCAAGTTAAATGATTGTACATTTTTTATGGGGCTACATAGTGCTTAATTTGAGCTGGTGGTTGTCAGTCGGGGTCACAGTCACTCATTTTGAGCGACTGGTACTTATTTTTCTGCCTCAGACATTTACCCAGAGCAAAAGAATAAAAAACAAACAAACTGTAAAAATACAGTGGAAGAAAAAGATGGAAAACGGTCAAAAAGGACAATAGAGAGAAAACGGGGCAGGGAGTGTCTGTTAGTGGATTAAAGAGGCATGGGGTGGATTCAAGACTGGTGGTGTGCGCGCAGACATTTATTTACACCGCCGCCGCGTGCTACTGAGTCGAGCTTTGGGCATTGGCACTCGTTCTTTTACAAATTAAACACTGGGCCTACACGATTCCTCAACCGAAATCAGTCTTTGGTAGACTAAACAAAACAATGCGTCATTTATTGTGGGAGAATAAAAGACATACAGTAAGCCTGAAAACACTGGAGAGAAACAGGGAAGAAGGGCCACTGTAGCTTGCTGACATAGACAAGAACTTCGCCTCCGAGTTGCAGCATGGGGTGCCACGGTTCACAGAAAGGGAAGGATTAGACAGAAATGTGTTGAGAGGGGCATCCATAAAAGTTTGACACTGAAGAGGCTCAGTGCGACTGCCACTGAGAAGTATGGGGGACGGGAGAAGATAGAATAAGAAATTAAAAGTGACTTACCTTGCAGTCTGCCACCACCTCGCCTCCATCCTCTTCTGTTCCTGCTGGAAGCAAGAAGCATACACAGGCTCCCCTAAGCCAATCACGACGCTGCTGTCAACATGACAGCAGCTTCATGATTGGTCTGAGTGCCGTGGTTGGTGGTCAGATGGGGACTATGATTCTGTGAATGTTCTCCACCCAGGCTCTACAATACAGCCAGTGGAGAACATTTAAAGTGCGCATGACTGTTTGGCCGGCCCAAGATGACTGCCCAAACCGTCATTCACACTTAAGTGCCCCTACCACTCCTTCCCTGCTGGCTGTGACGACAGCCCTGCCCCGCGCCACCCCACCCCATCCGGTAAACCTGCCTCACTGTGGAAAAATAAAATGATAATATCATTATTATCGTTTTATTTTTCCTTTTTCCAGTGCTCAAAGAGCAGTGAGGTGGCGCTCCTCCGCCTTAGCGGAGGAGCCGCCGCTGATGAGTCTGCTGTTTAGGAAAAACAAGCAGATCCAAAATTACTGCTAGATCATAGGATTGGCAAGACGAGAATGGATGCAGTTCTGCAAAATAGCCACAGGCCATGTTCCTTTGCCCCAAAGGTACCCATGTCGTACCTGCAGGCTTTAACAGAGCGCTGAGGGATATGAGCTTCTCCACATGGAGAGAAAGCGTAATTAACTATAGGAAACATTATTCCACTCCCAACGCGTTTCGTCGATAGGGATTAACCCATGCGACTTCCTCAGGGCTGGAAGCAATAAATAATATACATTGGAGTATAGAAACTCACTTGTTTCATACCCAATAGCCCACATTACTTCCATGTGCAAAGGAGAAAACATGCTGTGTGACTTCACACTATTATTATAATATATTTGCATATACTTGATATATTAAACAAATTAACCCATTGATTGGATATCCACTCCAAATAGTCCTCCACCATTGTAACAGTGAACACTTAGCACTTTCGTGATGGCACCATTCTCCCAACAGTGAACCACACCATATATTCATGCCTCTAAATAAATCTAATCAGTACCTTAATCTTGTATAACTGTCTCCTATGTTCCAAAAATTACAAAAAAGGTGTTTTTTGTAATGTTTTCTCCTTTGCACATGGAAGTAATGTGGGCTATTGGGTATGAAACAAGTGAGTTTCTATACTCCAATGTATATTATTTATTGCTTCCAGCCCTGAGGAAGTCGCATGGGTTAATCCCTATCGACGAAACGCGTTGGGAGTGGAAGAATGTTAATGAATAAAGAAGTTTGAAGATTCAAATGAAAATAAAAGGAAGAAGAGAAGCCCACATTAATGTGTATCTAGTTTTGTTACTGTAACAGGAGACGTTGATGGTTAATTTGCGTGTGCTTCGACAAGAGAAAATACGTGAATCAATCTTTGATTGTTGTTTTGGGGATTAGGGTGCCTATCCTCAAGTTGAAAGCACCGTACTAGGAAAGTTTTGGTTCAAAGTTACGAATTGTGTGAATTTTGCAGGTTGCGCGTTCTTTCCCTTGACACCCATTCTTTTGTTTTTGTAACTATAGGAAACATTAATTTGTCAATAATAGATTTGAACATATGGGATAGTACAGGAGGTAGGGAGTTGAAGGATGCGGAGCAAAATAAGCAATACAAAATGGACTAATTGGCCTAGGTGTGATCGTGCGGATGCAGACTTTTACCTTCTAGTTTGGTGTTGTCCAGTCACTGTGATTCTGGGCAAATCACTTAATCTCCCCGTGCCTGAATATGTAATGTAAATACGGTGCTCATGTACAGCGCTCCAATACCTTCGGGTCGAGTTCGCGCTATATAAAGATGCAAAACAAAAAAAAAAAGTGAAATATTGGAACGTGGTTTGTGACAGTTTGCATTGACAGTAGAGATGGAAATATCCTACAAGCATGCTTTTTAGGCATTAATGCACTCAAAATAAATGTGCAATGAAATAAATCAGGCTTATTGGCGATAGTGATTGCAAGAATATGAAACACTTTTTTACTGGGGGGGGTGATTTTTTATTCTGCTTGAAGAATTGGAGGAATTTAGTAATTCCGCGTTACTCATGTAACGCAGATTTACTAATAAATTCTGCCGCTCCGCCGGCAGGCAGGCGGAATTGCTTGTTTTTTAAACAGTGCTAGTAGAGGGTGCAGTACCTCTATGTTTAAAAAGTACTGCAGATTAAACTTTAATCTGCAGTGATTTTTAAACATATTGGGACTGCTCCCTCTTCTGGCCTGGTTTAAAAGCCACTGACTGCGCTGCTGTGTATATCCCTCGGCGTCGACCTTACATGCTCAGAGTATATTAGGCTTATGTAAGTATGTAAGGGCGCCAATGGGTATGCGCAGCAGTGCATAGACCCCTCGGCGCCCTTACACACACTGCAGTAATCACTAAAGAGTACGTAGGGGCACCGAGGGGTATGCACTACAATGCATTCCCCTCAGCACCCTTACATACTCTGCAGTGATTACTGCAGTGCGTGTAAGGGCACCAATGGGTATGCACAGTAGTGCCAAATATCAAATGCACTTGCAGTGTATACTCTTTGGCACCTTTAAATACTCTGCAGTAATCACTGCAGGGTATGTAAGGGCGCTGGGGGGTATGCACTATGAGTGCATTTGGCAACTACAGAGCAGGGCCGGACTGGCCGTAGCCGGCACCGAGCGTTTCCCTGGCGGGCCGCTAGGGTGGGGGGCGGTTTTGTGCCCCTGGGGGGCGTTTTTGTTACCGGGGGTCAGCATTATCGGCCCTCTGTAACAAAATCGGCCGAAACCGTTCCTCGCAAACTGCTCGGCTGCACCCATCCTCACCCCTGGGGGGGAGGGGGGGCGGCCGAGCAGTTTGCCAGGGCCAGTTTCGGTTCCCAGTACGGCCCTGATGCAGAGTATGTAAGGGCGCCGAGAAATATGCACTGTAAATGCATTTGGTATTTGGCAGTGCTATTTCTTAGCGCAAAATGGATCCTTGCTTCCATTTTTGGACGCAATGGTGCATTTTGCACTAAGAAAATAGCACCAAATGCCCATGCACTCCGTCGCGGAATCTCTCAGAATTTTAATGTAATTACGCAGAATCAAATTCAGCCCACCCCTATTTTTTACATTGATCAAAAACAGTCTGGAGGAGTGGCAATGGACTTTCACGGATAGTCCACTGCTGAATAGATAAACATTATCTGTATTTGAAGTGAGGAAAAACTACCTAAAGATCTGGACAAGGGCAACGTTTTCAAAAAAGCCTCATCATTCCGAATGAGGACAACAGTGAGGGAGGGATGGGCTAGTTGCATTCATGTGATACACAACTCTTTTCCATTATGGAGCAATAATGCTGCAGTGCTCTGGGACACGGACTACTTTGGACTGTATACGGACTAAATTATATGACAAATATGGACAGGATTGGAAAGGCCACGCTATTGGATACACATGGATATGTTATTGTAGTCTTAACTACCCCCCTTTTTTTCCAGCCCAGACTGCACTGCGACTTTAATGTGATGCATATATGTGTGTAATTGTATTAAGTTGTAACCAACGGGATGAAAACGAAAAATTAATCAAATGTGTTATAAAAAAAAATCATTCCGAATGAGGACAAACCCCCTCGAGGGTCCCTTCAGAGCAATATCCTTAAAAACTGTATTAACAATGAAGATACTATTGACAAGAGCGAGGGGGATAAATAATGAAGTTAACAGGATAATTTAAAATGTGATTGCATTTGACATCAGTGTACCTGATCTTTGACAATATGTCAGTGTGCATGTTCACTACACTGCAGTGTTAAAGATAGTGCATGCACATGTAATGCTGTTTCAGTAAATTAAATTAGTAACTTTGAATAGATCAATGATTACTGCATTCTGCGAAGTTATCACAAAATTAATAAAAATGCTTTGAAAAAAATCAAAAACAATTCTAAATCATTATTTACTAATCTTGGTTTGATCAACCACCTGGGTATATTTACATTCATTAGCGAGTCCTGGTAATGGCAATAACCTTGACAGACATGACCGTCATAATCATTTCATATAATTTCTTCATGATAGCCGTTTAGTTTTTTTGTTATAGGGTTATCTGCAATATAAAAAGACAACTTATTGAGCCGGCCACCACTAACGATCAGACTCAACTCGGTGACAAATCAGTCTAACAGCTGCATTGTGAATGGAGTGATGTGGATTGTTGCATGCTAAATGCAGCCCTCAGTTACCCTTACTCGTTCCATCAGTAAATCGGGAAAAACATTCTGTGAAATACGCAGTGCACACTGTCTTTTTATGTGCACCTTCCATAATTTCGAGTAAAATATATTAGAGCTTTCATTGTATTCCTAGCGCTTGCCACAGTGTTAAGAAAATGTGGTTCTACAATTGATTTGGCTGACTTTAGAAGCGGACTTAAGTCTAGCTAATGACTTCTAGATTGTGGCATACCAAAAAGGATGTATTGTGAGGCAACAACTGGTATAATGGTAGATCACCCGGATGAGCACATAGGTAAAGTTTGTGGTTTGATGGTAACAATGTACAGCCTTACTGGAAGCCATCTTCTAGTGGTTTCTACTTATTGACCTGCCACCACTCCCAACCTCACCTTCACCCAGGTGTCTGCATGAAGCACAGACGTTTTAGTAAATCAGAAATGATTCCCATTTTATTTGCTTTCTCCCCGGGATACCTCTACATACCTTCACAAAGTTAGTTAACAGTTGTCTATCCTCCTTCTTGACCTTTGTGGTTGAATTTAATAGCAAAAAGACTAGACCTCTACTCCTACCCTCAACAAAATTAAGCCTGATTGGCCAGAGGAAGTACTATTTCTATTCACCCCATTTGTAAATTGCCAAAATCTTACATGTACTGATAATTATAAACTGGTAAGCTGAAACAAACACATGCTCCATTGAGATGCCATTAGTATCTTTAAAAAATTAAAGCAATGAAGAACAGCCATTTCAAGCAAACCACTTCACTAGTGCAATGAACTCTTCCACAGTATACTGTCAACCTGTTATGGCCAGATACTACCCTGATCATGAATATCCTCATCCCTCCTTTTTCTAACAGGTTATGTGGATTTAAGTCCAAGTCTCCTTAACCGAATATGCTGTCCTGGATTTCTAATTGTATAATGTTTATAAGCTGACTTGTTGTCTCACGTATGGTAAATGCATATGGTCCATATTCTAATGCAAGGGTTCCTTACATAATCCGGCTTCTGAGTGCAGTTGTATCAACTGCTGCGTGCAGAGTTCCCTGTGCTCTTTTTCTCCATGCAATCAATAACTTATGCGCAGTTGAATAATCATAAAAACAGTACATTAGATATATGCACAAATTAACCACTCCATTGTGTCAGTCCATCAGTTTAGGCAGAATGACGGACGGTTAGTGGTTGTTCCACATCATCGGAATAACTTTTCAGTGTTAAACCTTTACATAAAGGAAACCATTATATCGGTCATGTTGAAGTATAAATGTCACTGTGAGACCGGTTTATAAAATGTTGTACTGTTCTAAATAGCATTTGGATTAGAACAATTTTTCGGACAGTTGTCCCACTTCCAAATGTGAAAAGTCACCCGTTTGGTGGATTTTCAATATTTGTAAGTTTTGTGAGTGGTGAGAAAAAATAATGATGGCGCTGGGGAGAATGAGTGCTGTGACCATTAGTGAGTGTAGTAAATCTCCATAAAGGTATACCTTAGTAACTACAAAGATTCCCAGTAGTTCTTTACTCCTGAGGTGCCTGATTAACTTTACCGTTAACAAATTCTGATACCAGGATGCAAACTGAACTTGAAGAATTATGATAATTTTCCATATTTTCTGGAGGTGTTGAGTCAAACTTTTCTCCACATAGAAAAATATTTTACACATAAACATTTTCGGTGGATTTGCAGCTTTACCGTAGCCACAAGCCGTTGGCTAATCAGGTTGTTAGGCTTTCAAATCTATTATTTTTGTAGACATTCATGCATAACCTTTGGGATTATGATTTTCCTCAAAAAGCTGTGACTTGGGCAAATTAATAAATGTAAGCACACGGTGTAGAGTCTACTGAAGAAAAGGATATTATTGAATAGCATGGACCTTATTGTAAAAAAATGCCCTGTTGGAGCAACCAGTGCATGCGTCGGGGCTTTGCTCCCCATTCCACTATAGCATTACAGAAGGAGCTGCAGATGCTTGCTTGTCCCCCTACAGTGAAATAGCTTGCACCAATGTTAAATACGTACCTGTGGGATATTGAGGGCTTTCCCTCATTTGACTGGAGACATGGCCCCATGCAAAAGAGAGAAACCTTTGGCTCTGCACCATCTTGCACACGCTGATGCAGAGGCAATCAACAAGTGCACTGGTTTTGCGCCATTTGAAAGTGGTGTACAATCAGTGCGCCCAAGAGGGTTTCCCTCCAGGAAAAGCCAAGGGTGTCCTAGGAACCCCCAGGAATCAAACTGCAGACTGGTGTACTGCACTTGCATGCACAGGGATCATTTCCCCCTGCATAAAACAGTCTGGTGGAAGACAGAGCCATGATTTAAAACTTTCCAGCTGTGCCCCTATTTTAGGTAGAAGCCTATACGACTGCACAGCTTGGTAACAACATCTTAGGGACACTCGGAAAGCTTTCCTGGGAATGTATTCCACCCATTGCTTACCATTTGCTTTGCAGTTTGTAACTCACATTTGCTTGCTTTCTATTTGCTGACTCTATTGGTATTAGACTGTCCAGCTTTGTCCCTTTAGTTGCCTAAACCCTATTTACTGTATTCCTCCACCAGTGCTCGATTTCTGTAAACAAGCCTTTAAATCTTTTTCTTATCTTGTCACATTTGCTGTGCAATCAAAAGACAGAGGCCAAATATCAGGCTCTGTCTTATAGGGAGGTTGGATATTACTTTTCTTTCTGAGACTTCAAAGTGAGAGGATTTATGTGACAATCATGCTGGCTACTGGCAGCCTGCTTGAGTTAAACTGTACTGTGTTCTTTTTTTCTAGCATACAACAACATTTAAATATCTGTAAATAAACTGTTCAAACATTTCAGAATATATCAGAATTAGAAAACCGCAAACAAAGCACATTTTTTGGGTAATTCTGAAGTGTGGTAGAAACAAATATTTTAATACAATCAACACAAATTAATACTCTTGGTGATGACATTTCCACACATTATTATTTGTGCACTGTATACTTTTATCAGTAAAATTGCATGTCTGTGCAAATGTAATGGTAATTTGAATTGAAGATGTGTTGTTTGTAATGGCAGTGTGCTGCCACACCATGCATACTCCACTCTATGCCACCCATGCCAGTGCACTTTATTCCACTCTGCACCACTGCACTCTATGTCACTCTGCTCTGCACCACTCTACACCGCTGCGCTCTATGCCACTACTCGATGCCACTACACTCTACCCTGCACCGCTCCACTCTACCCTGCACAACTCTACTCTACACAGCTCCACTCTGTGCCACTTCACTCTGAAACAATCTACTCTACGATCTACTCTACGCCACTGCACTTTACTCCACTATACACAACTGCACTCTACAGCACAACACCTTATGCTGCGCCAATCTGTACCACTCTACTCTACACCACTGCACTCTACGCCACTCTAAACCACTGTACTCTACGCCAATGCCCTCAACACCACTTTACTCAAAACCAATGCACTCTTCGCCCCTATACTCCTCACCACTATACTCTACACTACTTCACTCTACTCTGCAACACTCTACCTCACAGTATGCTTTGCTACTCTACACTATTGCGTTCCTCATCAATTCACTCTATGCCACTCTATTCTACTCTGCACCACTGAAATCTACGCCACTGCAAGACTGCACTCTCTGCCACTGATCTCAGCATGACGCTACGGTGCACCACTGTATTCAATGCCGCTGCACATTACACCACACTACACCATTGTGCTCTGTCACTGCACCCTAAACTCATCTATTCTACTCTGCACCACTCTACTCTACCTCACTGTACCCCTGCATTTTGCACCACTGCACTCTACCCTGCACCACTCAACTCTCAGCCACTTTACGTCAGTGTACTCAACGCCACTACACTTTGCATCTCTCCTCGACACTCTAATCTATTCTGCACCACTCTACTCTATGCCACTGCACTCTACACCACTCTAGTCTATGCCATTGCACTCTATGCTATACCTTTGCACGCTACCCTATACCACTCCACACTACTCTGAACAATCTACTCTGTGCCACTGCACCCTATGCCACTGCACTCTACTCTACACCACTGCACTCTACGCCAACCTACTCTGCAGCAGTATACTGTACGTAACTTCCCTTTAGGCCACTCTACTCCACTCTGTGACACTCCACTCTACGGCACTCCACTCCACTGTGTGCCACTCTACAACACTATTCCACCTTAGGACGTTCTACGCAACTCCCTCTATGCCTCTCCATGCCACTTAACTCCACCCTATTATACATACACTACTCTACACCACTCCACTCTGTGACACTCTATCCCGCTCCACTCTTTGTCACTTGATTCTACAACACTCTACTGTGCAATTTCACTCCTACACTACTCACTTTGTGCCACTTCATTGAACAGGAATCTACTCCACTCTATGCCATTCTACTCTATAACACTCTACGCAACACCCTCTATGCCACTCCATGACACTCTCTCACTCCACTCTACGACACTCTACGCCATTCCACTCTACAACACTCTTCTCTCTCTGCGACACTCAACAACACTCTACACCACTCCATGCCACTTCATAATACTCCACTCTACTCCACTTTACAACATTCGACCCTACCCCACTCTCCCTTACCCCACTAACTTTTAGCCATGTGGAACAGCATCCACACTTGTGTACAGCATTGCTAAAACATATTGGCAAAGCCAATAGCTCTTGCATAGGCAAGACCTATTGGGTGTGCCAATGCTTGTTCATTGGTGTACTCTTCTCAGCACAGGCGCAAACTGTCAGAGTGTGTGCCTCACCTGAGGACAGGCCCATTTAAATATTTAGGTTTACTGCCCTGGTTTGCGCCAGGTGCACCCAGTTAAGGGGGCGTTGTGGGCCAAATATAGGCAATACGTCCTATATGTAACTCGGGCCCTGCGGTGTAGCGAAATTGCTTTAGGGTTTGTAGGTTTTTTCCTGACATTTCAGGTCTACCTGGTATTGCATTAATTCGTTCACGTTGTCTTTTGCATGTCCTTAAGTTGTTGCACTTTTGTAGCTACTCTTCACACACATACGGGACTGTTCTAGAATGCTAAATTTGGCCATTGGTTATAGCTTTGGCTGCATTATTTGAGATAATTAGACATATTCTGATTAGGAGAACATCTTTATGGTGTACGTTTTCTAAAGGGTTTTACATAATTTTGACTACTTTTCTAACTAACAGAAAGTAAGCAATTTTAAGGTAAATGGGAATGAGTCACAAACAAAAAACAACGCAGGCATGGACATCATTTAGGGGTCGCAGCTGCGACCCCTGGCTTGCCTCCTGCGACTCCCAGCACAGTCACTGAGATCCCCTGACCTCAAGACAGTAGCTACCTTGGAAAATAATACATTATTTTTCCAAGTGGTGTGAATCGACTGTGTGCCTCCCGCTGCCGCTGAGCTTTTGGAAAGGGCAAGAAATAAATACTGGGGAGAGAAGGAGAGAGAAAAATAGACAGAAGATAAAAGACTTTGAGGCGAAATAAGGGTCAAATAGCAAAAGGAAAAGACACTACAGAGAGCGGTGAGGGACAAGGAGACACAGGAACATGTGTGTTTGAGAGAGATAAAGAGGGATGAAAGGCACACCAATAATATTGCAACATAGATAAGTAAAAAAAGGCAGATAAGAGAGTAAGGAGAGGAGGGAGAAAGGTGAAATAGATTGGAAAAAGAGACAGAACAGGTGAGAAATGAAATCATTGAGAGAGGGGAAAACATGTATTGTACAGAGATCAGTGAAAAAGACACAGTTAAGATAGACAGAATGGGTGAACAAGAGTCAACAGCTGAGAAAAACGTAACAGGTAATAGAAAACTTAGATAGATCACTAACAGCTGAGGGGAGAGTGACAATGTGTCAAAAGTCATATGACATCACTTCCTGTGATGTAATTGGGGTCAAAACATGTAACGTCACTTCCGCTACCCCAGGCATTTTGGTGAATCAACACTCATGGCCGCAGGTCTAATAATGTTCCACTTAGAAGGCGTTGTCCTGCTTGTAAACATTTCTTCCTTGTTTCATTAACAGGAGCTCAACTGCCGTGGCCCATGGATGTTTCTGCTACGCTCTCATCCGTTCCATCCCCCTCACAGTCTACATTATTTTGATCACCTCTTTGCGATACCATTTGTTCATATGGAGCGTTTTTTCTCCAAAGCTCCTGTATGAGGGAATCCAGGCGTTCATCACAGCAGCAATCTGTATATTTTTCACAGCCATGGACAAGAATAAGTCTCAGAGCACACAGGAATAAAGGATCAGCGGCGCTCGATTTGGAATCGAAATGAAATTTATACTGCTGGATCATGTGCAGTACAGTCAGTGTGCATAATGGAAAACAATTTGTAAATGGCAGATTAATATTGTAAATCCTGTTCCTTCATGCCTTTTATATTTCGGGATCTGTTACTCTTTGCATTTAGTTTTACATTGTCTCATTATTTTTCTCTCATGTTATATTCTGCGGTGGCAAGTTGTACTATCTGCATAATAATCCTAGTGGTTCGTTTAGAGGCCATGCTGCTAATTTGTGCATTGCATACATTCATTATGCCTTTATTTCATTTTGGTGATGATGTAATTTAAGAGGCAACATTTGAATGTTTAAAAAAATGACAATTTTGTATTTGAAAAATCCACAAGATTTTAAACTCGGGCACTAGTCATGTGGGACTTTTGGACTTCGCTCAGAGGTGCTTCTTCAACTTCCCCTCCTCAGCAGCGTATTCCCTAGAGTTCTCATAGTTATTCTAAATTATAGTTTCTTTGTGTTTCATACTTGTTTGTGCCCTTTCAGTTGATTCAGTCTTTGCACCAACACGGAATCTTGCAGTGCGTCAACCCCTAGGCTTTTGCAGTGCTTAATTTGTAATTATGAAGTCCAGGTGCTCAAATGTTTGTTGGAGGCCACACCCACCGGATCCACCCACTTACTCTATTGGCCCCACCCACATCGTCAACTGGCAGTGCTGAAAGTCAGATGTAATATCCGATGTGAATTTCAACAAGGGAGCCTTCGACTCTGATGCAAATAAGTAAATAACATCTGTGCCTAGACAATTCACTTCATATAGTGTTATATGACTCGTTTAAATATTAGACCCATTAAACGTGATAACTTGTTTTTATAGTGCTTGCTAACTGTGGTCGTTGTCACTTTAAAGCAATGTGAATACTAAGTGTTACTATTTATTGGATCTACTTCAGAAGGATGAATGTCTAGGTGTGAAGCTTTCAGATTGCACACGCACATATATGCACCCATCTCAGCAGGTAGAGCATATCTAACTGAGCTATCTTCGCACAGAAAGGGTATGGGTCACAGTTCAGGCGTGTAAGTTATGCTTGACCTGATACATTCCATGAACGTGATGATGTAGGAAAGAGAGGAGATGAAGGAGGTGTGCATTTAGAAAGAAAAAGTAGCAGCCTCAGAGGCAACTATGTAGACAATGTGAGTTTTTAACAAATTAACACACAAAAAAGGAAATCTGTAAGTGAGATAGTAGGAGAGGGAATGCCGAAAGATCGCACGTTTTGAGAAAAATGACAAAGCAAATGCAAGCTAAGGAGTGAGAAAAAGTGATGATACCTTCGGCACACACACTCCTTCCTGGGCCCAAGCGCACCACTACCCCAGAGCGGACAGTCTGTGCTATGGTCTCACCATCCCACTAGCTGTGTGGATGGCGGGGCTCGATGCTTACCTTGTGGGACCACCCCAGGGAGGAGAGGAGATTGCCAGCGAAGGGGAGCAGACAGAGACAGACGACCAGCGACATGATGTCTTCTGAGGCCGCTGAGGAGAACAGATATTAAAATACTGAAATATATCCAAAAGAGATGAAACATGGCCTGGAAAAACAGCGCTTCAGATTTAAATCGTTTGTTCGTTCATAAACTTTATTATCCCCAGATAACAGAAGAATTTTACTGCAGCAATTGGGGTACTATCAATAAAAAATGTTCTACATGGTTTACGTATATGACCATACAATAACTTCGATCCTATCGAACACACAATTGCCTGCCGCATGGGTGACTTTTTTGGCCTTTTTCCCCTTTTTGTTAGAGCTGCCCCCACCTCCCTCCATGGATTTTCTTTTAGCCATGCACAAATAGTAAATAGAAGTTTACGTAGTAGGCAGTACAAACAGTTCTTGCAGATTTTACAACTAAAATGGTATAGTGGTGGAATGAAAGCTTCAATCCTTGGAGATGGTTATCACAACCAGGACAACGATGGTCACACTGTTCATGAGCAGATGGATAGTACAAACGACACAGTACCTTGATGTTCTATATGATGCGCAAGAGGGGCGGCCCAGCCCTGCCTCCTCCTGCCCCTGACGGCCACAGACGGCCCGCCCTCTGCCCGGGCTCAGCCCGGTGCCGCCCGCGCCCGTCCCGTGACGCGGAGGGAGCCGCAGATGATGTAGCGTCTCCGGGCGCGCTTTCCGCCGGAAGTGGGCGGTGCAATGGGGGATGCCGGGAGCTGTAGTCTCCCCCTACGGCGGCCTCTGATGTCGTAAGGCGGCGGGGGAGACACAGCGCGATTGTACCAGGGGTAGCTGCTCTGGAGTTCAGGTAGGTGCTGCTGGGAAGATGCCAAGCTCTGTTGTCCCCAAGAGACCATACACCATAGTGAATGCTTTGGTTTTGTTAATAACCATTTTCCTTGAAATCATGAATTCACCAAATGCATTCATCGGTTTCTGTAGTCCTACTGGTGTTCTAGCTAGGACTACAGCGTCACCTGCGTAAAGCAGTACTGGTATTGAGAGTCCTCTAGCCTTAGGGGCATCGGTCTGCAACGACTTAAGATGACTATCCACCCCATTAATAAAGAGTGAAAAAAGTAATGGCTCAAGAACACATCCCTGATGGATGCCATGCCCTACTTTGAATTGTGGTGTACATTCTCCTTGGAGGCCAAAATGTATGTACCTTACTCCCTAGCTTTTCACAGAGGCGTGAGAGGAACCCTACAATCGGTCTTGGTGCACCTAGGGTAATCAGCAGTACCCACAATAGATTATGGTCGACCAAATTGAAGGCACTGCTCAAATCAGCAAAACATAAATATAGATTCCCCGTCTTAGCCCTTGTGTATTTACCAATTAAAAGTTCCAGGTTAATGCATCGTTCGACCGTACCCATTTCCTTCCTAAAGCAATACTGAGCCAGGGACAGGATCGAATTTTCTTGCACCCATTCCTCCAGCCTTAGCAATATTACTCTACTCATGACTTCTAATGAGGAGTCACCTTTCTTGTATATAGGTATAACCGTTGATGTCACCTATGAAGGCGGGATGTTATCCGTCGATGCTGCATTAAAGACCCTGGTCTGGATAGGCCCCCAAAAGTCGGGTGCAAATTTAAATACATCGACTGCCACCCCATCTGGACAAGGTTCCCATCCCCCTGAGCTAGTTTTTATGGCTAGCTTGACTTTGGCGAGGGAAATTTCTAGTTTTTCTATTTCTCCTCCTCCTCCCATCCTCCATAGAGGTGTAACTACATCCTCACTATGCTCTTTAAAGATTTCTGAAAAATGTACCACCCAACTATCACAGGGGATGAGATGCATGAACTCACAATTATCATTGTTTTTTTAAAAACGGGGCATTCACTGTGTCCCAAAATAGCTTGGTGTTCTTATTCTCTGCCGCAATAGTAAGGTTATCCCATGCTTCATTCTGGAGTGATTTTATCCTATTAGCCTCGGCCTGTTTTATTTGATACGCAAAGTCTTGATTATCACTGTGTCCCGTGGTGACCTGTTCAGGGCATATTTCAGCAACTGAAGTGTTTTAGTGCAAGCGGTATCAAACCATACTTTATTCTTCTTCCCAGCCCTATTGGGGGTGGCGGGTAAGAAACAGGTTAATGGAACTGGTAATTTGACTAAACTTTTTAACTATCAAGTTTGGGACAATATCCTCCTGAAGGTAGTAATCAATTTCCACAATATTTTTTTTATCTAGTATTGTTTGCAACATAGTGGTGGGATCAACACCTTCCCATTTAATCCTAATACCATTTGGCTTGCTTGCAATGATATTGTTTAGAACTGGGAAAATATGGTGCCTCTTGCTCCAAAGAGTGGTATTGTGATAAGGTTATGGTAACTTAGGGGAGCCGTTACGGTGTTGGGCATACCTCACAGAACATTCGCTGATGCTGATATCAGCAAATGGTCAATGATACAAGCTGAGTTCCTACCCTTAAATTCCTACCCTTAAATGTAGGAACTATTTCACCATTTGGGTCACATTTACACCTCAGTAATTCGAGGTCATATTTGGTAACAATGAAATTCAAAGCTTCACCATATTTGTTATGACAAAAATGGTCATGTCCCATCCCATCCTGATTAGTACGACCTCATGACTGAGTTTCACCTAGAGCACAGGCTTGTATGTTAAAATCTCCTGCCCATATTAACATATAATTAGTATGCATAGCACTTAGGAAAATTTCAAACTGATAGTCTAATGCCGTCACCCCCCCTACCACGTGTTGTATCAAACATGTTATTATAGTAGTTTATTATCACCAGGTCTTTCTCTCCATTTTTTTCAACCATAATAATTTTTAAAAAGGGTCATGGTTCATTATCTTCTTGACTTTAACTGATATTTTGGTGGAGATGAGAGTAAACCGCCCCCCTTTCGCCCGCCCTGCAGGTGAAGTTGTAGCTTCTAAGGAATATGATGAGAGCCCATCTACGTGTATAGGTTTCAAACACCATGTTTCTTGTAAGCAAATTATGTCATATTTAGATATAAAATCATGCCAGTCAGGGTTCCCTAGTTGGTTCATAAGCCCATTCACATTCCATGTTGCAAAGCTATGAGAACCACCCTCTGGCCCATTGATTAAGATCGTGGTTGAGGTTATAGTTACTGTTTTACTGTGGGTTGCAATGTTGGCATATTTATTTTTTCTAGACTTGGGCAGCTCCCTACTAGGCCAAGGGGCCTTGTCGTGGTCACAGTTATTGGGGGGCATGTTGTTCTCCTGAACCTTAGCAGCCTCCTTATTATTATAGTCTACTGTATTATCTGCCACATGTATGACGTTACTGAGTCATTCATTATCATCCATTGTACTAAGTGGTTGGAACCTATTTGCCAGAAGTAAAGCCTGGGGGCAGGTATAAGCCGATCTTAGGGCCTGAACTCTTAGGGGGCAGTCCTGGGTGCAGTTTTGATTTATACGGTGGCTGTAAAAGAACCCTAGAGGTAGAATAACCATGCTACGGCCAGCCAAAGGTTGTAGTGCTACCTTTGCGTGGATGTTACCAGCTATACTGGGGATTTGAAAGTTGATGATAATGCAGTCCCCATCGTAGCTTTTCGTTTGTGGACCTATCCACTTCCCTTCGTGTTACTAGGATCTGGTCAGCGTTAGTAGGTGAAAACAGGCATTTAGAACTAAGCCAATGGACCACCTTGTTTTTAATGCCTTCCGTTGTTTCCCTAGTGCCATTTGTTAGTGGGGAGACATTTGCCAAGACAGCCACATAAGGGCAACAGGCTGGGGGGAGGTTGATGGTTACTTGCTCTTGGGGATGATTATAATTGTTAAGTGTATAATTTACCTTGAGAGCTACGTGGCTTTGATTATCTGTAAGTGACAAAATAGGAGTTGTATGAATGGGCCTAAACCCTGCGCTGGATATTGGGTTTGACCGTGGCCAGCTAGGGGCTACACTAGTCGCTGCACTTGTGGTGGGTTGATCACCAGTCCCTGCCGTTGGATAGACATCTATTGTATTAGGAATTTTGGATTGCACCTCCTTGTCCCCCAGGGACTGTGTATGTAAGATAATGGGGGGGTTGCTGTAACCAGTGTTGACACTTTCCAACCCTCCCTCCAATTTGTCCAATTTCATCTTTATCGGAGCTAATAATTTGTTGACAATAACAGTTAATTTGTCCCAAAATGGTTTCCAAATGGCATTATCCACATCATCATGGTGATTAAACAAATCCTAGGCTTTTGAAGGGACCGAGTGATGCTCAATTAAATGTGTAGTGTTCTTTGACTTCAGTTTGCTTTTTACTACATGCATGATGTGATGTGAGGATGGTGTTGAGTTTGTTGCTGCCATAGATTCCACCCCCCACTGTTCGAGCTGTGAGTGGGGGGCAGCAGTGAACCCCCTGTCCTCTGCGAGTTTGTCGCTCTGGCACTCCTTATCTATTGGTGACCCCTTTTGTCAAATACTGATCTCTATGAGGCAGGTTTTCGGGACAAGTATTCTCGTGTCCCTACCTATGCTGCTAGGGATAGGGAAACTATAATTGATTATATATTTTTATCAGCGGGGCTTTTAAATTACGTGTTTTTTTATAACGCCCTGCGCTCCTGTTTTAGTGACCATAACCCGGTGATATTGATCTTGGCCAATGTTTTCCCAATTCTAGACAAACGCATTTTGACACCTGTGGTGGTTTCAGTGAATGCCAAAGACCAAGGGAGGAGATTACATTGGTCCAAGGTTATTCCTGAAGATTTCCTTGATTTAATTATATCTAAGACTGGCTGCCAATTAAATATATGTACTGACCCATCCTCTCATGAGATAGACATAATAACGGCCTTTGAAACCATTTGCTCTCAAGTAGCTATGGAACTTACCACTAAAGGTGGTCCCGCTAAACCTAAAACTGACCAAGGCTGGTTCAATCATAGCTGTACCTCAGCCTCAAACCAACTTAGGAAAGCCCTCAATGAAAAACCAAGGAATAAAGGATTGGTCACACAGTTAAGAAAAGCTTACTCTCAAGTATTACTGAAACGGAAGAGGGAAATAAAACAGGAAGTTTGGGTAGCCTTAATGGATAGTGCTATCCTGAAAAACAGCTCCAAATTCTGGGAAATCATTAATTCCCCTTTTTTATCTGGTTCCCAGAACTCGGCGCTGGAATTGAATATCCCCGAGGAAGATTGGCTTGCCCACTTCGAAAATATTTATGGGAGTAATCTCGAGCAGGAAGTATTTAAGATCACTAATTCCAGCTCTCCCCTCCCTCCTATTATCTTTACCATTGAAGAGGTGGAGAAAGCTATTGAGGGCACGGCCGGACGTAAGGCCCCAGGCCCTGATGGGGTGCCTACGGATATGTATAAGGCTAATACCAAGTACTGGGCCAAAGTTCTGTTAAATGTTTTTAATTCTGCTTCTTTAGTAGCCCCACCAAAATCATGGTCCCAGGCTATCATAATCCCTGTGTTCAAGAAGGGTCAAAGGGGTGATCCTAGATGTTATCGACCTATATCCCTGTTAGATTCCTCATTTAAAATTCTGGGAAAAATTATTCTGACAAGGATAAATAATTGGGCAACTGATAAAGGGGTTATCTCTAATGCCCAGTATGGGTTTAGATCAGGGAGGGGTACAGAGGACCAATGCTTGAATTTACATCTAATCATTGCAAAGTATACCAAAGCTTCTGAGGGCTCGATTTTTGCAGGTTTTATGGACCTATCTACAGCTTTTGACCTGGTTAACAGGTCCAAGCTCTGGTCAATACTTTTAGAGTTAGGCTTAGATAAGCCCCTTGTGTATTTTATGGCAGAACTACACAAAGACCTGAAGGCTTCAATTAGGATGACTAAGGAGGGGAAATGCACTGCTAGCTTTAAATCCGGTAGAGGGGTACGCCAGGGATGTATTCTTGCCCCTTTGCTATTTACTTTATACATAAATTCCCTGGAAGAGAGTTTGCTAGCTGCCTCTCTAGATATCCCTAGAATTGACGGTAATCCTATACCTGTGCTCCTCTATGCGGATGACACCGTTCTTTTGGCGCGGACTCCACTTGGTCTCCAAAGATTATTGAATGCTTTTGGTAATTTCATGTCATCCTTGGACCTGGTGGTTAACAACGGCAAATCCCACGTAATGGCACTGGGGAAGGGAAAAAACCAACCCAAAACGTTTTACTGTAATGGGGCGGCTATCTCAAGAGTAAAAGTTTTCACCTACTTGGGTATCGTTTTTGACGATAAAGGCAACTGGCTACCCCAAGTAATTTCTAAGGCGAAAGCAGTGCGTAGTTCTTCGGCTGCTATATTGAGCTTCACAAAAAGGTTGGGAGGGAAACCAAGTGAGGCTATTTTGAAAATTTACCAAGCTAAAACTTTATCAGTAGCTAGGTATGGGGCCGCTATTTGGGGGTACATTAACCCTGATTCCATTCAAATAGAAGAGAATAAATTTTTGCGTGCCCTTCTTGGCCTCCCCCAATCCACCGCGACCTATTCTGTACATTTAGAATTGGGGATGGGATATATCTCTGACATTTTAAAGTTAGCCCCACTTTTGCTATGGATAAGAACCTGGTTGAACCCGGATCTTACAATGAACCACAATATCCTAAAAGAATGCTCTAAATTGGAAAATTGGAAGAATATTCAGTGGTTGTCTCATATTAAATTGACTGCAAAGATGATAGGACGACCTGAACTTTTCTCCAATCCCGAAAGTTTAAGGAAAGCTGATTTAAGGTGGGTTAAGACGTACTTTATTAAGCACTGCGAGGTGGAGCGAGAATCTCAAGAACTCAGTAAAACTTCAGTTAGGGCTCACCTCTTGCTTAACTTATCTACGGTCATGCACCCATATTTATCTATGGTTACGAATAATTACCATAGGTGGCTTTTGATAAAGTTTCGTTTTAACCAAATACATCAGGTTTTAAGTGTTCCGCAGGGCTGGTTCAGATTTGAAGATGGGGTTCCCTGCAGATGTGACAATTTCTCCGCCCAAGATACGATGCATTTCTCATTTTTCTGTCCATTTTACCTAGAGGCCAGGAAAAGGTTTATTCGACCTATATTGAGAAAGGAGGCTTTTGTCCAGGTAAAACCAGCATTATTATTCCTGCAACTAATGGAATCACCAACAACTATGTTCTGTGTGGCTAGTTTTTTGGTTGCCTGTATTAGATCAAGGAAACTGAGATTGACAGCTTTGGAAGAGATCAATTAGTTTCTATATTGTGAATCACCGGGGAAATTTTTTTTTTTTTTTTTTAACATGTATATGATGGATTGTCTTCTCTTTTTATCTGTATAAAATGTCCTGTACACTTTTATGATTTTAACTAATCGAATAAAGTGGTTTTGATGATGATGATGATGATATTGGTGACCCCAAAGTTTGGTTCGCTATGGGTTCCATCGCTTCACTTTCCCCCATTGGCCCAGGTGCACACAGTGATAGGTGCATTTTGGCCTGGTCTATCTCTCTAGTCGGAGCTCCCACTGCTCGCGCAAGAAAGGTGTCTATTGTGGTCCGTTTAGTGACGACCCCTTGGTTCAACCGTCACCTTGCTCTCACCAGCCTTTAGTTTTACCATTTTTCAACCCTCTGACACCCCTGCTTGATCGGCGACAATATCACTTACTTGTGGGCAGGGTAGTTGGTCCTTAATGACAACACTCAACTCCACCTAGGGCAGGGAGGAACGGGAGGCAGAGGTTCGTGGGAGAGAAAAGACACAGCACCACGAGCAAAAGTGGGGCAGCCACCTCCTGTTGCTACATCCAGACAGGTAGATATTCGTCAATGGCCTCTTTGCAGGGTGGAACTGGGTGGCAGCTAGTTAACCTGTGGTACTCTGGTGAGGCTCTGGAATCAAGTGCTTGGTGCTACTTACAGTTGCGGCATATCAAGATACCTTTATATACTTTGTTAGTGCCAGTGGTAACACAGAAGGGAGTCCAATCCAGGAGGTTGTTCTGTTTTTTGGCATGTAACCAGATTATTTTTTTTTGTACAGGTGCCTCCGCTGTTTACATTTCCTGGCTTTGAGCTAGATACGCCTATCTGAATCCAGGTCACGTTCGGCTGTGGCGCTGGCTGCGTAGCCTATGCTTTTTAGGTCTCGCCCTGGCAGCGCGCATGCGCTGCTCTAGGAGGGCCTTTAGCCATCGGTCTTCACTTTTGAAGCACTGCACTCGTGCTTGTGGCCGCATCCACCTTGCGGGAGCGAACAGCGGCGTGCCACAAGCACGAGAGCAGTGCTTGAAAAGTGAAGACTGCGCGTGCATGCACCACTCCCAGGCTTGTTTATTTTTCTTGCAGCACTCCATTGGAATGCACGTGTTTTCTCACACTGCCTTTTGTGCTTCTGCTCCACTCAAATGCCAACCCCCCTTGCACTCCCTGCCCCACTCAAATGCCAACCCGCCTTGGCTCCCTATGTTTCTTCTGTCACCACCCAGCTTGACCGATGCATCCCCTGCCCTCAACTTCCGCTTTTTTTTTAATGCTCAAGTCCCTCCACTTTCCATTGTTCCTGTCACTTGGCCACATTAGCATGAACCCTCAACCCACGTCTGTTGCTTCCACATACTTCCTCGTCATTTTTTTTTAGGTCTCGCCTGAGCCAGCGCATGCGCTGCTCTGAGAGACATTTAGTAGGGGCTTTAAAAAGTGCTACCACAAGCTGCTTTGGCTGGCCTAGCGCTTGCGCTAACACGTACGTGCGCAACCGCCAGCTTTCAGCATCAGGCGCTGTCTGTCTTTCCTCTCACTTGATTGCTTTCTCAATGCTCCTCCGCCCCTCCCCCGCCGCGTCGCGCTGCTTTCACTTTCACGCGTGGCCAATGCTTGTTTGATCTGCCTCCCATGCATCTCTTTCTACCATCTGCCTCCGGTGCATCTCTGCCGTGCTTCCCTTTCTCCTGTGAATCTCTGGCTCCCGTGCTCCTCTGCCCCCTATGCTTCTCTTTTCTTCATCGATCTGTCTCTGTCTCCCGTGTTTCTATTCCATCCGTCTCCTGTGCATCTCTTTCTTCCACCTGTCTCCTGTGCATCTGTGCTGTGTCTTTTCTCTCCCATGAACCTCTGCCTCCTGTGCCTCCCTGCCCTAGTGTCACTCCACTGTTCCTATTGTCTGCTGTGATAATGATGTGTCATTGATACCACCCTCTGAGATGCGCAGCTCAGACACACCACTGGTGTCAACAAAGAGCCGGAAATCGAAGGCTGTGCACGTGCTCACCGAAAATCTGAGATCAATATTAGAGCTGGGGTGGTCATGTGATCCGGTGACTGACCTTCCTTAAAATACCCTCAGTCAGTACTTGAGAGGCATCGACAGCCCCCTGCGGCTCCAGTACTGGAGACCCACAGAGGACAATCTGTAACCCCCCTCTGCTGACCTTTAACCCCTCCGCTACCCAGTACTTTTTCTGTCTCCTGTGCTTCTCTTTCTTTTCTCTCCCATGAATCTCTGCCTCCCGTGCTCCTCTGCTCCCGATGCTCCTCTTTCCTTCATCGATCTGTCTTTGTCTCCTATGTTTCTCTTCCACCCGTCTCCTGTGCATCTCTTCCGTGTTGTTTTCTCGCTCATGAATCTCTGCCTTACTGCCGCCCATGCTTCTCTTTCCTTTTTTGATCTGCCTCCCATGCTTTCTTTCTACCATCTGCCTCCGGTGCATCTCTGCTGTGCTTCCCTTTCTCCCTTTCTCCCGTGAATCTCTGGCTCCCATGCTCCTCTGCCCCCTATGCTTTTCTTTCTTTCATCGATCTGTCTCTGTCTCCCGTGTTTCTATTCCATCCATCTCCTGTGCATCTCTTTCTTCCACCTGTCTCCTGTGCATCTGTGCTGTGTCTTTTCTCTCCCACGAACCTCTGCCTCCCGTTCCTCCCTGCCCTAGTGTCACTCCACTGCTCCTATTGTAATTGAGGTACTATTTCCCAACCTCCACCCTCCCGTTGTTTATGTCCTCCTCCCCATAACAAAAAAATGATAACAAATTGGCATTAGAACAGGCAGAGAAAAGTTGCCAGCATTGCATGGACAAAAAACTAGAGCACATTTTTTTCTGTTAATTCTGTTCTTATTAGGTTCGTTCAGTGGTACATAAAGTTTTCTTGGTTATGTATAGGGTGATAAAAATGGTTATACCACTTTTTTAATTATAACTTTTCAACATGCCGCACAACATTCACAATGCTCTACAACACAGCTTAAAGACATTAACAAAGCCAATAGCTCTGTCTAAACACTTATAAGGTCCCAAAAGCGAGACCTATTGGCTGCCAATGCTTGTTTATTTTGGAGCGCTGGCAGCTGCCATTTGCTTCAAGGCTGCCCTTTCTTTTTGATGCACTTGCATGCATATGTATTTTTTTTTTTTACTGCTCCAAGAATAGCATCTGTCATCTAAGAATGGTAAAGAAGTAAAACAAAAAAAACAAAAGAAATTAGCACCATGTTATGACATATGAATGTGCATGCGTGGTGACCCACAAATTGATATACGCCATTTTTTTCTTGCTTTATTCCCAAAGCTGTTCTACATTGGCAAAAAGCATTTTTTAAGTTTTCCCAATGCCAAACAGATTCGGGGGGAAAGCGTTGACCAAGCTAAATATTCGGGTAATTGCATTGACAAACGAGACCTTTGTGAATGTTTGTCCTTCGGTCGTCACACAGCAGACACTTATTCTGGTCACACAACATCTCTCTGAAAGCATCATTTACTCAGAACAATGGGCGCCACTACCACACCCAGTGAGAGTACCCACCAGTGTCAGGACTGTCCTTGCACTGTTTGAATTGTAGGCTGTATATAGTATTTCCTAACTCTGACGAGGTCAGCAGGGGTCTGTGGCGCGTGTCTTTTCTCTGAATTCTCAAATTATGTGGCAAAGTTTATGGCTCGGTATTTGCCAAGCCCGGTAAAGAGATGAGGTGCATTGTGCAATGAATGGCCCAGGCACTGTGCTCCACCCCAAGTTACACCGGCCTTTGGCTGTATGCTGCGAGCTCTGCGTGCACGGGATAGCACACTGCACGGTTAAAGAGAGGGGTCAAATAGTTTGAGCACATCATGCCCAAATGTGGTTTCTCAAGCTTTGTGGCGATGTGTCAAGCTGCCTCAAAAGTATTAGCAAATCAAAGCTTTTTTGGCCCCTCTCCCCAGGCCCGATTCTAGCGGGTGGGCCAAGCCCACCCAAACAGGAGACTTGGCCCTCGCTGTGAGGGCTTGAAGGCAGGCGCGCAAAGCACACGTCGTGTGTGTTACCCCGGCCGAGACAGCTTCCCAGGCACGCACACACAGACAGTTTTAGAGATTATCGCAGTCGCACCCGAGCACTTCACAGGTCTTTAAAAGACCATTTACATGTTAATGAGGCTTTGTTAATTTTTTCACCCCTTCATCTCCACATGGCAAAGGCGACAATGTTCTGCTGCGTGGATATTTCTTTTTCTAGCAGGAGAAAAGAAGTTTGTTTATTCCTATTCACCTTTCCTGACCCCTGCAGCTGCTTATCACATCAGGCTGTGACACAAAGTTTGACTATTGGAGTAGGTAAGAGAATGTGTTACTATTTGTTTTTCTTTTTAAAATATGCACAGGCCCAGCAGGAGAAATACTTCCTGAGTGCTTGATTTAAACAGTTTTTATCATTATCATGGCCAATGCAGGACAACAATAAAACAATACAAAATGCTCAGATAACGGTGGTGATAAATGATCCTGCTGGAGAGCAATCATTTGTCTGTTAGTAGTTTTTAAATGCAGATGAACTGTATTTTATGTGGAAACTCAGTGGGTTACTGACTTTGTCACAGAGATCCTTGTGCTACTTGCAGTTCAGAAGTTACAATCCTAACATAGGACAGTGACCAATCAACTGTCATCAAAGAGCTGCATACAAACATGAATGGTATAGTTAGAACTTTGCTTTCTTTTTTGTGATATAGTTAGGACTTCCCCAGTCTTTCATTATTCTAATGTTACTAAAATGAGTATGTTTGGGCAGATATACATTTTTATCAGTAAAGCTGACCCCCATGGAATACTCTTTAAATCCTAAGGTTGTGTTTCCCCAGACCAACCCCTCTTAAAATATACTGCCAACCAGTATGGATGACATGTGATTCATACACCTTGTAATCCTCATTGGCTTATGTGACATTCCCTGTAGACTGATTTACATACTTGTATGATTCATTGTCTCTGTATAATGTGTGCGTGGTGTAAAGTACTGACACACACTACACTGATATGAGTAGCGCTGTACAACAAATGAAATGCATATGAGAGAGGGGCTAGGTAAAGATGAGGGGCACTGTTGGAGGGTGGCAGTGAGTGAATCCGAGGAAGAGGTCATGGGGTGGAGGGGGAGCTAGGGAGAGATGAGGGGCACTGCTGGAGGGTGGCAGCGAGGGAATCCGAGGAGGAGGTCAATAGGGAGACCCATGGAGGGATGAGGGGCACTGTTGGAAGGTGGTAGTAAAGGTTATTTATGGAGAAAGAGGTTATTGGTGCGGCGCCAAAAAAGACTTTCGCATCAGCGCTGAAGCCGGCCCTGTCATGGCCTTTCTGTTTTTGTTTATTTAATTAGCAGTTGGGTCATAAGGGCTACTGTGGAACATACTTTAAAGTGCGTGCTAATTATATTTACTGCTATATTCAATGTTTTAAGTTTGAAGGTGATTTTACTAATGTTTTTACCGGGAATAATGTAAGTGGAGCCCAATGGTGCCTGATATGGGGCTGGGGCCCAAGGTCAGCTGTGCGATAAGATGCACTGGAGAGGAGTAGTGGATAATCAAGCCTGTAAGGGAGTGCGTTGCAGAGTCCGGGGTCAGGTGGAGGTAGTAATGAAGAAGGATTCTCCCTGAAGGCTCGCAAAGAGGGAGCCTGAGAAGTGTCACTTACTCCCATCTCAGAAACCTCCTCTTCCCATCAAAGGAACATTACATGGAAAAAACACTTTTTGAGAGTGATAATATTTAGAAAGAGATTTGGAAAAGAGTGCGTTTTACTGGGCCTTGTAAGACTAAGAAGAGATAAAGGAGGGCTCTGAAGCAGGTCTGCCTAGACATATATGCGACAAATCGAGCCCACAGTGGCCCACCCAAATTTACCCTTGGCCCACCCAAATAAAAATTCCTGGAGACGGGCCTGCCTTTACCTCTTTACCTCTGTCTTCCTTGACTGATGTATACAAAACTTGAGATGCCAGCCCAGGGCGTAAGGTGCTGTCTGCCATATTTCATTCAGGTTCTTCAAACAGTGCCGTGGGTACTAGCAAATTGCCTGTTTTTGTCGCCCCCCACCCTCTCCGTTTTTGCCCCACACCCGTGGGAAGTTCTCCTAGTTGAAACTGTGCACTAACTAGTATGCATAGGGGGGGGGGGGGGGGTTATAGCAACTGTTGTTGGGCAGTAGTAACATTTCAATGTTTGTATTGCCTGAAGATAATTTTTTGCTGTATGCTATCAAAATAGTTATTTTTATCCATAGACCTGTTGAAGGTTAGCCCTCCGCCCCTGAGTCAGAGTGCATCCAGTTACTCAGGATGTAGAAGTGAACTACCTTAATCCGTATTTTGATCTCACAATTCTCCCCTCGTAATACCTTTCATATACGCCGTTCACCGCAAATGACTCCACGTACTGCCCTCTGGTGGACACACTTGGTACATACTCCTAAAGAGGTAATGCGTGGCCAGTAGCCCTGAGGATCACTGCATACGTCCAGACCCTCATTCAGGTGATTTACTAATAAGAGGGGTCGCGCTGCTTCTTCCGCTTGAGCAGGTAAGGATTCGTTCTTAAATGCTTCTGGTTTGGCCCAGGCGAGCTAACCAATGGCGGCTGATTTGCTCCTCCGGAAGTGTACACGTTTATAGCCCATGTTTTCGAATCGTCATTTCCTTCATATTGTAACATGTAGATTCTTTGCTGTTGCTCCTAGTGATTCCGACTGTTTCCTGCTGCTCTACTTTTTGCGCCCTAGGGATATATACCACAATCCACAGATTTACTCTTCTGATTTACCTAACATTTCTCGGTTTATCATTCTTTATAAGAATTCTCTATACCGATTTTTTTGATCGAATGCCACAGAATTGAATGGGTATTGGACAGGCTCGGACTGGTATAGAAAATAGGCACAGGACCCAAAATAAAAGTGGCCCAATTAGTAAACCATATAGCTAAAAAAGTGTCCCACATTTTAAAATGTTGGCAATTCTGAACTTGTAAGGACACGTTGTATAGGTGTTTTATAAGATAAGGGGGCTGCATGCATTTGTGCTCGCTGTAGGCAACATTTGTGGTAATAATAAGGAATTCTACAGTCAAATGCGGCACAGAAGACCAGAAGCAGGCAAACAATAGGTAATAACATTGACTTTTCAGGCCAGGGCACTGCTAGATTTCCTTGTAAGTCAGTCCAACTCTGGTATTGGATAAAAGCGAAATGCAGTTATCTGGGCTAATGCGTGTGGTCTTCAATAACACTCGAAGCTGAATGTCTCTGGTTGAAGCAGCGAGTCGTAACTTGAATATCTTATTACAAGTTGAAGAAGAGCATAGCCACTGCTTTATGCTTTGAAACTCGTTTAGCTCGAACTTTTCTTATAACCCTGTAATTACACTCCGTAACTGGCGTCCTCTTTAGGTCCTGATGCAGTGGCAGTAGACTTGACATCATTGGAGCCTTCGGAGGCTTGCCCTAAGCCACTCCTGTTTATAATTTTCAGTTCTACCAGCGAGCCTACCAGCAGGAAGTAAACCATAGTAAATAGGCATTTAAAAAGCCAATACTTCTGGCATTGGTCACTAGCCCCCAGCCGTGTGGCTTTGTCAATACTTGTTTAATTGCTGGAGGAAGCTGATAGCCCCTCATCAAGCAAAAAGAATTCCTGAAATAAAAATATGCCTTCGGCCTCAAAAACAAACATTGCTAACTCACTTAAGGGAACTAATTTTGTATGTGGAAGTGCTTCTTATGAAAGGACTAAATGCCGTCACTCAAAGTGAAGTTAATGACTATAGCGTGCTGATCCAGTGCTGTATGCTGTAGTGGGCAGAAGATGTGAATGACACAAAACAGACCTATAGACAATGTGGACCGGCTGGAAACTTGTATATAATTTTAGTAAGCTCAAAAGGCCTTGGCTAATGCCAAAGCTGCTCCGCCAGGGAATAGAGGTCAAGTGTACAGCAGTGATTTTGTGCTTTTAATAAATGCACTTATTATTTCTCAATTAACTTTGTAATGCCTCAACGTTTTGCCAGCCTATTATTTCTTCAGATATAACACCAAAGTTTAAATGTGTCCTGTCCTGGATGCAGTGGCGGCTAGCATCTACTGAGGGAGGAGAGTCGGGCAAATGGGTTGGTGCGTGCTGGGCAATAGAAAATTCAAAAAGTAAAACACTGACCGGATCCTGACGGATGATGACCTCCTCACTCCGACCTCTTCTGCTGGGACTCCACCACAGGCCCCAGCAAATTCACTAAACCAATCCTGGCCTGCTCACATGCTGTTAAACCAGTATGTGGTCAGTGCCCTGATTGGTAGGAGCGGCCTCTCTCGGCGCTCCTGATGGCACTGGAGGCCTGCACTTCCTCTCAACCTAGCTGTCGTAAGACAGCTGGGTTGAGAGGTTTAAAGTGTGCATGTCTGACTGGCCTTCGCAATACGGCCAGCCAAAAAGACACGCGCACTTTGAACAAGTGCAAAGGCAGCCCTGTGCCCACCACTTCACCCTGCTGTCACTTAGCAGGACTCACCCATCCTGACGCTCGGTTCAGGACGGGGTGATGAGATAACAAAATGGTAATGAAATACCATTTCATTTTTCATCTCTGGAGCTTTTGAGGGCACTTAAGCGGTGCAACGCTCCTCCTCTCCAATGGAAGAGCTGCCCCTGCATGGGTAGAATCTACCTCCCGCTAGAAGTGTCAATCTTTTCTGAGCACAGACTGGAATTAAGGGAATAACTCATTGTAGTCCTGAATTAACAGGCAAAGTTAACTCATTTGTAAAAAGGAACCTCGAATTTATGATTGATCTTTGACTTTTCATTCTACTTGCTAGTGGGAAGGACATTTCAATTCTGTTACGGGCAGAAACGCTTAAGGGCAAGAACGCAAGGATTATGCATGCCATTTTTAACCGCAATGAAATAGAAGCCAAATAAACTTTAACGTATCAATCCAAAGCACATTTCCCAGTAACCCAGTGGAATTAATTATAAAAACATTGGACAATAACCACTAATCTGCCTCATTCCAGGCCTATGAATTACTCTTTTTGTATCCTCTGCCCCGTTTTGTAGTCATTTTAGCACTTGAAGTTCTCTGGTGCCCTTCACTCCAAAGTCAAATTCATCTGCTTTTATTTCTGTTCCTCCTCCGTCAAAATAAAGCCTCAATTATTGTTGGTCTCTAAACATTGCACAAGTTACAAAACATGCTGATTAGCCCACAAATGACCTTTATAACATAAGCCTGGATTATGCAAAACGGAGTCATATTCATGAGGCTTCAACTATGGTTTGTCAATCCTCATCTGTGTCCTGAAAAAGAATTGCAACTTTCCTTAAAAGTTTGTGACTGGCTTAAATTATTACTTTTTGAACACTGATTCTATTCACCAGGTCATGGATCTCATTATAGTCTTCAGTCTGCTTCCCAAGAAGAAGTCCTTCAAAGCAATGGCTATCAAGGTGTATTGGGATCCATAATGAAACGTAACTAGAGCTGCTTTTCACATGAACCACCATACTCGGCTCACCAAAGTAAGTGAAGACAATGGAGCAGACAACTGCCAAAAAAACACGCTTTTGTATTTTGCTCCTCTCAGCCAAAGATCCTTTATCCTCTGCTCTTGCTGTCTGAGGCACTAAACTACACCACAGCTTTAGTTGCTGGATATGAAATGAACCGGATGTTGAATTTCATCCTACTTGAAAATGTAAGTATTAGTTCATCCTGAGCAAACACCCTTCAGCTAATTTCAGTGCCCAAACATTTGAAACACTCCTACCAGATAAAAGGCACAACAACATGGTGAGTTTGGCTGACAATTTATCCCTGGGTAGACCTTTATTATCTGCCTTTCTCGATAGTAGCAAAAGAGCAATGTCTATATCCTGCAGTAGAGAGTATCTACAATCTGTGACTTAACCAGCCTGATTCCTCTCAAACCAGTTTAACTTCTAATAGAGGTTTTCCAGTGTGAGGTTCCACTGCTACATCATGTCCAGCCAACGGAGCTGATGTATGCAAGTTAACCATGTGATATACTTTAGCCAGCTGAGTCAGAAAGTTCAAAATGTAGGTGATGTCTTCCCCCACAGGATCGGCGTTCCTTACTAAACACCATCTACACAATGCAGTTTGATGTACATTGTGCATCCCATCAGCCTGTGTCTTGTCAATAAGAATGTAGCTTCCTGCAACTGTCCTAGGACTTTTCAGTGCCTCTGAAATCTACCAGTCTTTTAAGACCAACACAGTTGCGTAGGAAACTCACCCCATACTTTCCTCAAATGTTACTGGGACTAGGAAAGGGATTGAAAAATGACGAGATAGGATAGTCACAGAAAAACTAAAAACCATGCTTGAGATCTCCACATCGAATTCATCTGAATCATGTCTGTCGCCTAACGTGGGACACTGCTCTTGGCCTAACGGCTAGGGCGCTCGACCTCGGGAACTGGGTTCGAGTCTCGGTAATGACGCTGAACATCATGTGATTCTGGGCAAATCACTTAGGGCCATATGTAGGTGGCATACACTTTACCGATTCTTAAATACCGAATGTTACCGAATCAGTATTTAAGAATCGGTAAAGTGTATGTAGGTAATAATTCGGTATATGTTACCGAATCAGAGTAAGTCGGTAATTACCGAATCGGTATTTACCGATTCGGTAATGAGGCATACCTTCCCATTGATTGAATCAATGGGAAGGAATGCCTCATTACCGAATCGGTAAATACCGATTCGGTAATGGGGGGAGGCATCATCATGGGTGGCAGGGTGTCACATTGACACCCTGTTGCACCCCTGATTCGTCCATGTGTGCACATGTGGCGCACATACATGCCCTAGGGGCATGTATGTCTGCCACATTGCACACTTCACAGGGCACAAAAATGCATTTTCACACCTAATCGTCATTTACCACCAACTATTAGTTGGTGGTAAATAACGAATCCCCACACCCACCACACAGTCCCCCTACATCTCATTTCATGATTCGGTATTTACCGAATCGGTAAAATTACTGATTCGGTAATTTTACCGATTCGGTAAATTACCGAATCATGAAATTGTCCCCCTACATAGCAAAAGCCTAAATACCGGTCGGTAACGGTATATTTACCGAAAATTGGCCGTTACCGACCGGTATTAGGCTACCTACATGAGGCCCTTAATCTTCCCGTGCCTAACAAAGAATGAATGTGTGTCCTAATGTAACGTAACTGGTGCTATGTAAAGCGCTCTGATACCTGATTGGATTCTGGTCAAGTTTGCGCTATATAAAACTCTGCAAAAAAAAAAAAAATGTTGATAAAGGGTGGAAAGTCATATTTAAATGGAAGTGGGGTTTTCAAACTCAACATGCACAGGCCTGTTGCATACTTACTCCTACTGTCTGCTATTGCCATAAACACCCTTGCATTCAGCTTCTAATTGCTGAACTCCATCAGTAAGGATGAGTTCTAGTAAACCACAGCACTGGTTTTGCTTGAGAGAAAATCTGCTATCACTCAGATCTTCTGTTCAAGGCTAACTCTGCTAACATCCTGGATTTCTTTCTTGCCAGTTTGTTGTTAAAACATACTGCCAACATTTTGTCAATTCAGCAGGAGAAAAATATCTATTGGTGATATCACACTATCTACACCAACTCCATTGATAACAGTGTTTCCATAAGTTACATCCTCGCCGGCCTCAAGCCTGCCAATGACAGTTTCATCGTGTCCAACAGCCCCATTGCCAATCTCGCCATAGACTGTTCCATTAACACAGACACCACCACAGACAGCCCCGTTGATGATAAATCTGTTGCTGAGGTCCATTGTACATTAAAATTAGAATAGCTTTTTACAATGAGTTAAATTTGAGTTTCTAAACAATTGATGCTCAAATAACTACTCTTTGTATGGTGACTCAGAATTATGTGTAATTGATTTCAGAAACACCTGATAGTTAAGTGATGTTATAGAGTGCACCTGAGGGTGTGCACATATGCCCCATTTAGCTCTGACAATTCCTCTTACTTTTAGTTTACTTTTAGTTAGTTAGCTAGATTGCAGGAAGGTCCCCTGTCTGAATATACTACCACTTAGAGGGTAGGAAGTAGTTTTATTTGAATGCATGCCGTTTTCCTTTAAGGAAAGCAGACTGCATTTAAAGAAAAAAATATTGCTTTATTTAAATGCAATCATAGACATGGTGGTCTGCTGACCTCAGCAGGCCACCATCCCTGTGATGGCTGTGATTCGTAGTGGATGACAGTTTGCAACCTACCTCATCAATATTCATGATGTAGGTACAATTGCAACCCTCTACAAATCAGTAATTTGCAAATTGACCTATTAGTACTTAGGTCACTTCACAAATTACCACACTGGCCGCAAAAATGTTGGTTGCAAATTACGTCCAGTATTTTGCAGCCAGTCATATGGACATCTGTAATGAATGTGCTTTTCTCTAAAAGGATACACCCAAACCCTGCTCTCCCACTTTGGAGGAAAATATACCACTGCACCTTTAAATCACACACTTTGAGCAGCACTTCCTAAAGACGAGAAAAGGATGCATCACTCCCTTTAGGCAAGGCAAGAAAACAAATTCAGGTGCATTTAACACACACACAAGTTTATTAATTTATTCAGTAAATGCAGATTCCCAAGAGCCAATTAACTACAATAAACAATTAGAATAAAATGCAGTATATATGCAAAGCTGAGAATATATAAAAAGTGGTTAGGAACACCTCACCGACTGAATTTGCATCATCCGTGCCAACTCAAGCTAGGGAAGCCCTTCAAAAGCCCAGGAAGGAGTTCAGTCAGGAGTCAAGTTCCGTCACCTCCACAGCAATACGTCTATTCTGTGGTGAACTTCCATCTGGCCCCCGAAGGCTCCCAGCTTTAATACCATTACTTAACGTGAGGTGAAGCTTCTAGAAAATCTCGCCCCCTTCTCATGAGAAAGAACTGAGCTGGCTGTACCAGTCTGCGTCAAGGCCAAGACGAAGGCTGGCCAAGCTCCCGTATTTTGACTTTGAGGCAGAGTTGCGCATTCCACAAATAATATCCAGTTCACTCTGGTCAGTGAGGAGCGAAAAACAAGTGAAGAGCAGAAACCTGTCCTCCCCACTTTGCAGCTACGTGCGAGCAGCAAGGCAAAGCCAGAAATGAGGCCATGTCAAAGCCAATAGTAAGCACTTATAATTCTGTGCACGCAGAAGCAAGGCAAAGTCAGAAAACAAGATGACATGAGGCTATGTCAAAGGCAATAGTAAGAGCTCATAATTCTCATAACCCAAACAACTTGCAAGCACTGCTGTGTACGCAGGAGTAAGGCAAAGTCAGACATGAGGCCATATCAAAACCAATAGTCAAAGTCAGAAAACAAGATGACATGAGGCCATGTCAAAGCCAATAGTCAAAGTCAGAAAGCAAGATGACGAGGCCATGTCAAAGCCAATAATACTATTCTACTCCGTGACAGCTCCCACTAAAAGACAGCAAGATTACAAGACTTAAGAGAAGCAGGCATATGCAGGACCGTCCTACATTAAGGGTAGGGTAAAATAACACACTAAAGTCAGTTAAAATGGTGGTAGTTGAAGGGCATCATAGGGTGCCAAACCACAAGAGCGCATCTTTCACTACATCCACCCCATGACCTTCGACTATCACCATTCACATATATCAAAAACTGAATCTCTTAACTAAAGACACCACTACGAGTGAAAAACTGCAATTCTTAACAGAGAGCACACAAACTTCGCTTCTTAATTGAAAGACACAAAAACTGTTGAAAAACTACATTTCTTAACTGAAAGACACAAATATAAAATTGAGATCATAAAAGCATGTGATAATCACCTCAAAGCAAGTTCTGACTGAAAACACAGCCATGATTGAAAGACTGCATTTCTTAACTGAAAAACACAACTGTGAGTAAAGAACTACATTTCCCAAATGCATGTTGAAGCAGTAACTCATGTGCTGAACTGAAAGCACAAATATAATATTGTGAAATCATAAACGCATGTAAATGTTTGATGGATACACAAAATAAATAATACAAATAGAATCAAGCATATGAACTCAGTAATGCTTCTAATGTCTCTGTCTAAAACTGGAACTTCTACTGTTGAAGCAGCCAAACTTATATATTTGGTGCTAAAAAATAAAGGCAATTTAATTGAAAAACACAACTATGATTGCATTTCAAAGCATGTCATCATTATTATCTGTTCATCTACAATAAAAAAAAATGTTTTTGTTGTTCTCCTTTTTAAACAAACAGTCCTTCTGTGTGAAAGACACACAGCCTTCTCGCATTTTGTTTTAACTTCATGTTTATAAAACAGTTTAAATTGCAGCACAGTTTTGTTGTTCTGTTCCTTTTTTAACAAACAGTCCTTCTGTGTGAATGACACACAGCCCTCTCGCATTTAATTTCATCTCCACTAAACAGGTCATCGGTCTTGGCAAAGTAGGTCTCCATCTGGTTCGTTCAGCCACAGGACGTCAGCTTGCTTCGTCCGGTGATCACTCCAGGCTTGAGGGGAGGGGAGGGGAAGGGAAGGGTCCCACCCATACGGGAACACGGACAGAGACATCAGACATACCAACACGTCGCAGTATGATGACCTGGAGAAGAAACAAGCATCACTCTTCTTGCAAAAAACATTTTTCAAAAAGCGCACATTTTCCTGTCCCTGTTTTAAGTCTAAAGGCACAATATTTTCATTCCTGTCTGCACGGTTCACTGCTGGCTCTGGGGAATTGTCTGAGAATTCTAGCCACGCTTTAGCCTCTGAATTATTGGTATTGGAGTGAAACTCTCTTTTTTCCCTGCACAGCATGAAGGGCTGGGGCAGTCTCCTTCCTGACTATTTCTCCACTCACTGCTGAATACGTGCTCCCTTTATCAATTGACAGAAGCCCAAGGCAATCCAGCTGCTCTGTCTGCTCTGGTAATTTTTCTTTCTTCAACTCGCTCCTCACCTTCTGTAGGACTGGTCTGGCTTGTGCATTCTGACACATAAGAATCACTGTTCTGAGTAAATCTAGGGGGATATTCATCCCTTCGTTGTCTGCCCACCTGTTTGTATGGTCCTTATCTCCTAGGTGCTCGTATTTAGTTATGCACACCAAATCTGAATCGTGTGTCACCGCCTCTGACTCCAAGATTTTAGCCTTTTCATCTGTAAGGGAATTAAATGTTCTGTCATGCACAGTAGCTGCCCTTTGCAGTATAATCTGCCACTTCACTGGGGAATCCTGTGTCCCAAACTCCACCCCTGGACTTTCTATCGAGACATGCGCAAACTGTTCATGCGAAACTGCAGTTTCTGTCTGTATATGCCATTTTATAACCATTGCTTCCTCCCATTGATAAATCACATTGTGTTCTATTGCCCTCTGCCCAGTGTCTTTCAATGCGCAAAAACACAAAAGCATCTGTATTTGTCCAGCATCTGAATTTAAAAGTATACTTTTCTTTCCCCGTTCTTCACAGTAACTATAAAGAGCACACTGCTCTTGGACTGGCACACAAGATATAGTCACATTTCTGAATTGACCACGTTTGAAACATTCTGCACAGTCTGTTGGGCAGATTCAAATGCACACAGCTGCATTTCTCTTTTCAAAATAGCATTTTTTCCATGTAAAGCAAGATTCATCATTCACTACCATGTCTGATTTATTCCTGGAACCAGCGATCGCTAACAGACTCGACTGTTTATCTCCCTGCACATTCCTTTCTGGCTGAATAACCTCCTCAAAAGAATTAATTAAGACCGTCTGTGAAGCCTGCAGATTAACTGGCACGTTCTCTAAGTTCACATTTTTCCCATATGACTTATCGCTGGTCAAAGCAAACGGCTTCAGAGCCTGGTACATGTTTAATTCTGTTTACAATGACTTATTTTCAAATTGAACATCAGCCAACTCCCTTTTCAGCTCAATACTTTCTTGTTCTAAATGTTCAAATTTTCTATACATGCTAAACAACACATTCAAGATGACACCACTTTTATTGTCTAAAATACCAAATTGTTTTTCTTCTTTGAGAGAGACCAGCTCCGTTTGAAATAACTCAGTTGGCATCTGGGACTCTGTAAGCATTTGAGAAAGCATTTTCCCCTTTTAAAATTCAACGTTCGAATCCTGTAAAATTGACGCCAAGATGTAATGAATGTGCTTTTCACTAGAAGGACACACCCAAACCCTGCACTCCCACTTTGGAGGCAAATATACCACTTCACCTTTAAATCACACAGTTTGAGCAGCACTTCCTAAAGACGAGGAAAGGACGCATCACTCCCTGTAGGCGAGGCAAGAAAACAAAATCAGGTGCATTTAACACACACACAAGTTTATTAATAAACGGTAGGCCAAGTATATCAGTAAATGCAGATTCCCAAGTGCCAATTAACTACAATAAACAATTAGAATAAAATGCAGTATATATACAAATAGCAAAGAGTAGAAAATATTTATATATATATAAAATGGTTTGGAACACCTCACCGACTGAATTTGCATCATCCTTGCTAACTCAAGCTAGGGAAGCCCTTCAATATCCCAGGAAGGCGTTCAGTCAGGACTCAAGTTTCATCACCTCCACAGCAATACGTCTATTCTGTGGTGAACTTCCTCTTGACCCCCGAAGGCTCCCAGCTTTAATGCCATTACTCAACGTGAGGCGAAGCTTCTAGAAAACCTCGCCCCCTTCTCAAGAGAAAGAACCAAGCTGGCTGTACAAGTCTGCGTCAAGGCCAAGACGGAGGCTGGCCAAGCTCCCGTATTTTGACTTCAAGGCAGAGTTGCACATTCCACAAATAATATCCAGTTCACTCTGGTCAGTGAGGAGCAAAAAACCAGTGAAGAACAGAAACCTGCCCTCCCCACTTTGCAGCTACGTGCGAGCAGCAAGGCAAAGCCAGAAATAAGGCCATGTCAAAGCCAATAGTAAGAGCTCATAATTCTCATAACCCAAACAACTTGCAAGCACTGCTGTACACGCAGGAGTAAGGCAAAGTCAGACATGAGGCCATGTCAAAGCCAATGGTCAAAGTCAAAAAACAAGATGACACGAGGCCATGTCAAAACCAATAGTGAAAGTCAGAAAACAAGATGACATGTGGCCATGTCAAAGCCAATAATACTATTCTACTCCGTGACAGCTCCCACTAAAAGACAGCAAGATTACAAGACGTAAGAGAAGCAGGCATATGCAGGACCGTCCTACATTAAGGCTAGGGTAAGATAACACACTAAAGTCAGTTAAAATGGTGGTAGTTGAAGGTCATCATAGGGTGCCAAACCACAAGAGCACCTCTTTCACTACAACATCTGACCTCTAGATTCTTTTCTGTCTGGAGGGTTTTCCGTTACTCTCCCAACTAGAGGGTACCATAGTAATGGTACGACAGAGAGGCTTTAGCACATGTATGCATGTAGGTGCCTATAGAATGTATTTTTCATAAACAATATGATTCTACCCTATATAAATGACCAATAAAATTATTTTTTAGTTTTTCTATTGATTCTAAATAAAGTGTAGTAGTGATCCATGAAATGTCATGGAAAAGCACTAAGTGTTTTTAAAATACCCCTCACACACTACGAATCCCATAGTGTCATGCTTTTTCATAGGGGTCTTCTTGTCCCTCTACGGGGCGGGGCGTGCTACAACCTGCAGATACGCGGGAGCACTGTTGTTGTGAAAAAATAGGCTATGTGTAGTGTAGGAGTGAGAGTGGTAGTGTTAGTGAAAGTTACAAAAAATTAAAAAATTCCCTGGCTAGTGGAAAAAACAAATGTTATTCATTTCCCTGGCTGGGAACGTTAAGAAAGGGGATGTGTAGGGGGTGTACCTTAATGTGATTCCCCCTACTGGGTCAACATGTTTCGTAAGCAGTCCCCACTGCTTTACTCATCAGGACCTAGTGTGATCCCTACTGCACTCAAAATATAATACTTGTTTATATATATTGTATGCCTATCTTTCAAAAGCCAAACTGCAAAAATACACACGTCTGGAAAAACAAAATGGGAGTACAATGGCCCCTATTAATTTCTATAACCGAATAGGTATCTGAAAAGATAAGAAAACATGGAGTAAACAACCAGTTTGATTGTTTATCTGAACACATCACCATACTGTGGAATCACACTCTTAAACCAAATTTCGTGATATATTTTTCTACAGTTTCTGCAGCACTGGTCCTCTTTCTGATAACCAGCGATTTTGCTGCTCGCTCATTGTGGAACTTAATGTTAGTTTGCTATAAACATATACTTAAAAAGACAAAAACAACAATCACACACACTCATACATATTATCCCGTTTCATTCAGCTCAGGGGCACTGTTTAAGATATAATGAATCATACATCCGGAAGTGCAGACATGCTGGAAAAAGTAGGCTTGTCCTAGCTTGTTTCAGTCGTAATGGCAAATAATTATTCACGTAAGAGTAACTTTGTACATACACTATTTGGAATGTTGGCCAGGCTTCATGAGCTTGCACCGAAGGGGAGGATGCCTTGAATTAATCAATGAAGAAGGATCTGCCCTCTCCTCTGTATGCCTTCGTGCTGCTCCGTGGAACGTTCTAAATGAGCTTGCACGGAGTATTTAACCGATGTAAATTGGAAACAACCCCGAACCAGCTTTTCTAAAAAAGGACTAGAGCGTTGAATTACTCAAAGATGGCTGCTCCCTCTATACCGATATCCGGATAAGAGAAGCACTACTTACTGGTTCGGCGGGGAATGGCCAATGAGATTAAAAAAGGGGGTCAACGTGAAAATCAACAACCTGGGGTCTGTGTTAAGACCAAGTTATTATTTTAAAGCTGTTTACTCTATGCCAAAATGTAAAAACAAGCCCATCTCAAATAAAAAAAAGCATGATCTATCCTCCATAGTTCATACACATCATAGTTGGCGATGCGTGCAGTGGCAAAAGGCTGTCAAGTTTTTTTCAGGTGCAATCAGTTGTTCCCCCACAGCGTTGTTAGCGACATACCAACTGGTGACATTATGGTAGTCTCTAACTGAGGTTAACATGGTGCAAAGACCAGGAGAATTACATATATATACTCCATGTTTTCTTATCTTTTCAGATACCTATTCGGTTATAGAAATTAATAGGGTCCATTGTACCCCCGATTTTTTTTATCCAGACTTGCGTATTTTTGCAGTTTGCCTTTTGAAAGATAGGCATACAATATATATAAACAAGTATTATATTTTGAGTGCAGTAGGGATGACACTAGTTGCTGATGAGTAAAGCAGTGCGGTCTGCTTACGAAACATGTTGACCCAGTAGGGGGTATCACATTAAGGTACGCCCCCTACACATCCCCTTTCTTAACGTTCCCAGCCAGGGAAATGAATAACATTTGTTTTTTCCACTAGCCAGGGAATTTTTTAATTTTTTGTAACTTTCACTAACACTACCACTCTCACTCCTACACTACACATAGCCTATTTTTTCACAACAACAGTGCTCCCGCGTATCTGCAGGTTGTAGCACGCCCCGCCCCGTAGAGGGACAAGAAGACCCCTATGAAAAAGCATGACACTATGGGATTCGTAGTGTGTGAGGGGTATTTTAAAAACACTTAGTGCTTTTCCATGACATTTCATGGATCACTACTACACTTTATTTAGAATCACTAGAAAAACTAAAAAATAATTTTACTGGTCATTTATATAGGGTAGAATCATATTGTTTATGAAAAGTTGAACAGGAGGTAGATTCTATCTTTATACCTCTCTACTCCCTCCCCCTTTTGTTATCTCTTTCACCTATAGAATATAATCTGATGAATATTTGAGTATTCCCGTGAGGTTGATAAGATTGTAAGCATTTATGTAAATACTTTTTCAGTAGATTGCCATCAAACCTTTCTGCGACTAGAGAATAGATTTTATTTCTTACAAAAGGATTTAATGGCTAAAATAGAAATGGTGCTTACAATTAAAAGAAGAGAATTTACATATTAGGATTACACTCCTTCCACCGTTGACATTTATCATTTATTATATGGCTGTAATAGTAAAGCCGTTGTATATTAATACTTTCTTGCAGAAGTTGTATTCCATATTAGTCCGCAGGTGTTGCATTGCACGGATGTCTTTCGATAAGGCTCATACATCATGGTCTTAAAATTTCTGCTCCCCTCCTTCCTTCTCAGACCATTTTTGCACCTGAAATTCTCCTACCTGTTGCATTCTCTATACAGTCTTCATGACTTCTTGAGCATACTATAAAAGAGCAATACATAAATACATAGGCGTAAATTAACTTCTGTTATTCACTATGAATCCAGTGGGACCTGATAACGTGGATACCTTTACATAAACCATGGGTAAGGAATTACTTTCTATTTATGTTTTATAATCAAAGTTTCCATTAGTCTCCTAAATTTTCATGATATGTTGCATGAGCCTACTTACAACTGCCCTTCTTGCCTATTTTAATTTAGACTGATGTTATGAAAGAACTTAAACGTTGTTTACAGGTGCCCTCCTTTCTCTTTGTTTGTAAATCTGTCCTTCGGTTAGAATCTGAAAATGATATTATTTCTGTTCAAAAGGTTGAAGTAAATGTGCATTTTTAGCCAGTAGCAACCCTCCACAGACTCCTGCTAACACCATCTACTCTTTCTATTAATTGATCAGGCCCCTCATAAAGACATTGAACACTTTTCACTGCAGAGATGCTTGTAAAGTGGCATTTCCCTTTCAGCGCTGTGGTTCATCAGTATTTCACCATTCAGAGTGGGCTTTTGGGGCCTTCAAGTCTCATTGTATAAACATTGCTCATGCAGTGTCTTCTCAGTGCTACAGTAGATGTCTGAGATAATTTATTTTGTATCCATTCCTTTACGCTCCTTGTGATTTTTGTCAGTGTTTACTGAAGGTCTGTTAAAATGCATGTAGGGTCTTTAACCATTGGATAAACTGGTGCTCAAAGCTGATTAAAATCAAAAAATACAAGTGTGTGTCAGCACTAGGACTGTCAAGTTGAGGTGGGTTTGTCTATTTTGGGAGCCTGATTTGCTGGTGTTAGTGGTTCATCTAATCAAGCTTGCCTTGTTTTTGAGTATCCATTTATTATGAAATGTTTTGGACCTGGCCCTCTCTGTAGGGTCAACCCCAAACATTTTGCCTTTCTCCCTCCATTCTTTTGCTGAAATCGTTTGGTTGAACTTGGGGCTCTTTGTAGTTTACCATTGCTAACCAGTGCTAAAGTTATTGTGCTAACTCCCTAAAACATGGTAAACATGTTTTACATCTGCTTGGCCTACTTCATTTACTTATAAGTCTCTTGTAGAGTGATATACCACATACCCAGGGTCTAGAAATTAAATGCTACTAGTGGACCTGGAGCACTTATTGTACCACCCACTTAAGTAGCCACTTAAAACATCAATGGCCTGCAGTTGCAGCCGGAATGCTGCTTTAAACTGCCAATTTAACTTCGCATTATAACCCCTTTACCAAGACTCCAACTCCCCTTTTATTGCATGTAAGTCACGCCTAAGGCAGGCTGTAAATAGCCCATAGGGAAGGCTGCATTGTAATTAAAACGTTGGACATATACGTTTAAGTTTTACATGTCCTAGTTGTGAAAAAACCCTACATTTGTTTTTCACTACTGTGAGGCCTTCCTGTCCCTTAGGATAACATTGGATTGCCTTATTACATTTAATAAGTGCTAACTTTCAATTGGAGACAGATGAGCATTTAATGTTTGGTATTTATAAAATTGTAATTACAAATCCTCTTTAATGATCAATTTGGATTTTATTAATGTGATTAATAACTGTGTCCTTCTTTAACGAAACTGGTGCTATGTAAAGCGCTCCGATACCCGATTTCTTGGGTCTAGTTTGCGCTATATATTAAAAAAAAGAAAAGATTATGTATGTGTTGTTGTATAGCCGAATTGTCACTGTGTGAGGGACAGGTCTAGCACCTTAAAGAAGCCATCAGTGTTCTGTTTCCTAAAGTTACTGTCCTTAAGTAGGACTGTACTAGTTTTCAAACCTCATTTGAGCTTAAGGTATCTAACCTTAAAGGAATGTTATTTTTTTGTGTCTTTTATAAGTCCTCATACTATCTCCAATCTATAGTAACCGGCGCCTTGGGTATTGTGGCTGCCGTATGCCAATCAGAATGGGCTTTCTTCTTCTAGCAGATACATTATTGGGCTATTGTGTATTCCATAACCTCTCAAGCCCACTGCTGAAAGCAGATGTAATCATTGGATGGATCGGTTCAAGGAGCGAGAATGTTTTGACATATATATGTACAGTAAATCCTATCAGCCAGTCCCCCCACATTTCTTATCATCCCACCTGTCCATCCTCTCAAAGAAGGCCACTGAGTTCTACCAAACATGCCATAGGGGGTGTATTTTGGGTCCACAGTTTACATATCTCCCTTCTTGCAATCAAAACTAAGTAGAACATCAGATTTCTCTGTTTTATGTGCAAACTTGAGCCCCTCAGCTCTTGCTGCCTAATCCCAAACATAATCAGGATAGTGCTTACCTCCACCTCGAAGCCCAGCACATCCGATATGGTCTTATCCACAGCTGACAAGAATCCCTCCAACATTGGGCAGGTAACAACCATGTGTACATCATCTGCATCGTTGCTCCCACACCGCTTACTTTTGGAGTCACCACCTCCCCTTATTTTCGCCTTTCTTTATTAGGTCCAGTAAACTCTATAAAGGGTGTAAAACTGGTTCTTGTTTAGTGCAGCAGCTTTAACTACAGTATATTATGTAGATAGAGATACTTGTCACAACTCTTCCATTTTGATGTCCGGCAAGTAACATCCCATGCGTAATAAGATGCTTTCATCTTCGCGTTAGCCGCTGTGAGGAGATGTTAATACCATAGCGCTACCTCCTTTTTCTTTGGTTGTGGGTCCTGGAGGTCTATCTCCATTTGATCAGATTGTGCTTTTGCCCAATTCTGAGTCCTCAGCCATGAATTTACTTGAATTGTTTTAAACCTGGAAATTTCCCCTCCTGTAATCTGGTTCCAGTACTCCCATGTCAAGCATTGCCCTTCGTCTAGCATCTGCCCCCATCTACTTACTCTGTTCTGCTTTAGTGGGAACGTAAGGGAATCAGGCATACACTCTGGAGGACTGGGTGAGCCCCATATGGGAGACATCAAACTATGATATCCAATACCTAGAAGGTGTCTAACCTCAAACTAGGTTCTAGCACCAAGGTATAGGCACTTTAACCTGACCTTCTTAAAGTATTTGGGGGCCCCAAATCTATAGAGAAAACCCTCCTTGGAAATCCCCTCCAACATTGCTCTGTACATGCCACCCACTGTAGTTTCATCAGGGTTTAATAGTAACATTCTACAATTTTGTAACTGAAAGGCCCAGTAATACATATACAAGTCTGGAAGCCCCAAGCCCCCTGCTCCCACCTTTCTCCTCAGTTTCTTCCATGAGAGGCGCACACCCTTATTGGACCAAATAAAAGTTGTGATTTTCCCCTGCAAGGCTTGAATGCTTTTCTTGTCAAAATTTAAGGGTATATTATCAAACAGAAAAGTAACTTTAAGCAAAATGGATATTCTCACCAGATTAAACCACCCAAAAATGGTCAATGGCAAATTCTGCCATCTCTTCAACAATTTCCCCACTTCTGCGCTATTTTTCTCAAAGTTCAGAGCCGCTAGTTTTTGTAAATCCCTAGTTATCTTTATCCCTAGGTATTTCATTTCTGTCGCGCTTTTTATTCCCCCTCCTCTTGATTCCAAATCATTATTTCAGTTTTTTCCTCATTAATGTTCTACCTAGGGCTGGGCGGACTTTGCGTAGCGCCACTACGCAGAATTTTGAAAAAATTTGTGGAAAACGAGAGCACATCCTGAGTAGGGCTGGGCGGACTTTGCCTAGCGCAACTACGCACTATTCTGAAGAAAATTGTGGAAAACGAGCGCACAACCTCATGGACTGTGTGCCCGGGACGGGACCCTCGTGCTTGGGCAGGCTCCCCGACCTCCCCAGCCTGGCTGTGTTGAGAAGCAGGGACCGGCCCCGGGCCTCCTGATTTTTGGTCAGGGCCTGGGATCCCACGTCCTGCGGCCTGCCAAGTGTCCATCTGCCCGGGACAAGGGACCCTGGTGCAGAGCCCCGGAGCCCTGCAAGGGCAGGCGGGAGCCCTACCGCTATGGCTCGGTGTGGGCAGCTGGGAGTCCTTCCGGTCCCGGCCATCTGGTCGCACCTTTCCCTCGGCCATCTGGTCGCGCGCAATGCTTTCCAATGGGGCGACCAGATGGCCGGGCCGGCCTGGAAGTCCCGATGAGGGTCCATTCGCCTCGCGGATCCCAGCCAGGGCTCCAGGAGGCCGGGCGTGTCCGCGCCTAGGGTCCCCTCCGTCACTCGGAGCGCGAGGGTTACAAGAAAGGTGGGTAGCCTTCCTCCGGATTAGTAGGGGCAGGGTATGCCGGGACACCCCTCCTGGGGATTGCGGTTCTCAGGCGGGGACCAGATGGGCCAAGCCCGGACGACACTTCCCCGGGGCGTCGGGTGCTTCCTCCTCCAGCCCGCGGCGAGGCAAAGTGCCCAGGACGGGCTCCATGGGTCCCCCGGGCGTCCCCCGAGGCCTGCAGCCCCAAAGCCCTGCAGACCCTGGAGCCCTTCAGCACGGAGCCCTGGAGCCCTGCAGGCCCGGAGCCCTGCAGGCCCAGGGCCCTGCAGCCCCGGAGCCCTGCAGGCCCGGAGCCCTGCAGCCCCGGAGCCCTGCAGGCCCAGAGCCCTGCAGCCCCGGAGCCCTGCAGGCCCAGAGCCCTGCAGCCCCGGAGCCCTGCAGGCCCAGAGCCCTGCAGCCCTGGAGCCCTGCAGCCCCGGAGCCCTGCAGCCACGGAGCCCTGCGTGGGCAGGCGGGAACCCTACCGCTATGGCTCGGGCAGACGGGAGCCCTTTCAGTTGCCGGCCACCTGGTCGCTCCTTTCCCCTCGGCCATCTGGTCGCGCGCAATGCTTTCCAATGGGGCGACCAGATGGCCGAGCTGGCCTGGAAGTCCCGATGAGGGTCCATTCGCCTCCCGGATCCCAGCCGGGGCTCCAGGAGGCCGGGCGCGTCCGCGCCTAGGGTCCCCTCCGTCACTCGCAGCGCGCTGGTTACAAGAAAGGGGGGTATCCTTCCTCCGGATTAGTAGGGGCAGGGTATGCCGGAACACCCATGCTGGGGCTGTGCGGTTCATTGCCGGGGACCAGATGGGCTACGCCCGGGCAACATCCTCCCAGGCCTCCGGGGCTTCCCTCCTCCGGGCCGCGGCATGGCAAAGTGCCCAGGGACGGGCTCCACGGGTCCCGGGCAGTCCTCCCCCGGGCGCCCAGGCCCCGAGAGCTCCGGTGGACCTCCCCGTGCCCGAGGCCAACCCGGGAAGCAGAGTCCCCCCCCGAGCCCTTGGTGTGAGGGTGGGCAGGCGGGAGCCCTACCGCTATGGCTCGGGCAGCTGGGAGTCCTTCCGGTCCCGGCCATCTGGTCGCACCTTTCCCTCGGCCATCTGGTCGCGCGCAATGCTTTCCAATGGGGCGACCAGATGGCCGGGCCGGCCTGGAAGTCCCGATGAGGGTCCATTCGCCTCCCGGATCCCAGCCAGGGCTCCAGGAGGCCCGGCGCGTCCGCGCCTAGGGTCCCCTCCGTCACTCGCAGCGCGCGGGTTACAAGAAAGGAGGGTATCCTTCCTCCGGATTAGTAGGGGCAGGGTATGCCGGAACACCCATGCCGGGGCTGTGCGGTTCATTGCCGGGGACCAGATGGGCTACGCCCGGGCAACATCCTCCCAGGTCCCCGGGGCTTCCCTCCTCCGGGCCGCGGCATGGCAAAGTGCCCAGGGACGGGCTCCACGGGTCCCGGGCAGTCCTCCCCCGGGTACGCCCAGGCCCCGAGAGCTCCGGTGGTCCTCCCCGTGCCTGAGGCCCAGCCGGGAAGCAGAGTCCCCACCCCGAGCCCCTGGTGGGTGGGCAGGCGGGAGTCCTTTCAGTTGCCGGCCACCTGGTGGCTCCTTTCCCCTCGGCCATCTGGTCGCGCGCAATGCTTTCCAATGGGGCGACCAGATGGCAGGGCCAGGCCTGGAAGTCCCGATGAGGGTCCATTTGCCTCTCGGATCCCAGCCGGGGCTCCAGGAGGCCGGGTGCGTTCGCCCCTAGGGTCCCCTCCGTCACTCGGAGCGCGCGGGTTTCAAGAACGGGGGGTAGCCTTCCTCCGGATTACTAGGGACAGGGTACTCTGGGACCCCTCTCGGTCCTCAGCCGGCAACTGGGTCCTGCCGTGTGGCAGGGTGGCCGGAGGGCCTTCCCCTGCGCCTGTGGGCCCGGGAGCCCCGGATGGGTCCAGGGGCCCGGCCGGGCCCCGGGTCGGGGTCTCCGGCCCCGGGCGCCGTCCCCCGGCCTGCGGCACCGCCAAAGGCCCGGGACGGGGTTCCGTTGTGGCCGGGGTGCCTCCTGTGGCTGGATTGGGTTCAGGAGCTCCGGCCGGGCCCCGGGGAGGGCGGCCTCCCCGCCCTGGTCTCCGTCCCGGGTCCTGCCGCGTGGCAGGGTGCCCGGGGAGGGGTCCGGAGGGCCCGGGGAGGCTTCCCCTGCGCCTGCGGTCCTCGGAGCCCCGGCTGGGTCCAGGGGCCCGGCCGGGCCCCGGGTCGGGGTCTCCGGCCCCGGGCGCCGTCCCCCGGCCTGCGGCACTGCCAAAGGCCCGGGACGGGGTTCCGTTGCGGCCGGGGTGCCTCCCGTGGCTGCATTGGGTTCAGGAGCTCCGGCCGGGCCCCTGGGGGCCCCGGGGAGGGCAGGCTCCCCACCCCGGTCTCCGTCCCGGGTCCTGCCGCGTGGCAGGGTGCCCGGGGAGGGGTCCGGAGGGCCCGGGGAGGCTTCCCCTGCGCCTGCGGTCCCCGGAGCCCCGGCTGGTTCCAGGGGCCCGGCCGGGCCCCGGGTCGGGGCCTCCGGCCCCGGGCCCTGTCCCCCGGCCTGCGGCA